>NC_092162.1:63937420-64019920 GCF_045791955.1 Oncorhynchus clarkii lewisi
ACACAATACCTACAGGCCTATTCAATACAATATCATATTATATACACAATCTCTGGTCATGCAGGCAGTCTTCACTGTGCAGACCTGTTTCTGCTTGGCCAGTGTCACAACAGACAGGGCAAGAAACACATTAACCATTACACACACACATGTTTTTGTGCATATGTGTGTGACTGTGCACTCCTACATTGGCATTACAATAACATCAGGGACTTTGATGTCGTCTTAACAGATTCAGGTCAAGGAGCTTTTACCCATCAGCCTTCAGGGAGTTGAATCAGTAGCTGGTGGATTCAACAAAGCAGCTCTCTTGGCTCTACTGTTCTCTATTGTAACTAATGATTTACCTCTAGCATTAATAAAGCCTGTGTGTCTATGTACACTGATGATTCAACATTATACACGTCAGCTAGCATAGCTAGTGAAATCACTGCAACCCTAAACGAAGAGTTGCAGTCCGTTTTGGAACGGGTGGCTAGTAATAAACTAGAGTAGAGATTGATTGCATTAATTATTCTTATTCTTACTTGATAGTGCATGTCAGAGCAAAAACCAAGCCATGAGGTCAAAAAGGAATTGCCCGTAGAGCTCTGAGACAGAATTGTGTTGAGGCACAGATCTGGGGAAGGGTACCAAAACATGTCAGCAGCATTGAAGGTCCCCAAGAACACAGTGGCCTCCATTCTTAAATGGAAGAAGTTAGGAACCACCAAGACTCTTCCTAGAGCTGGCCACCCGCCCAAATTGAGCAATCGGGAGAGAAGGGCCTTGGTCAGGAAGGTGACCAAGAACCCGATGGTCACTCTGACAGAACTTTAGAGTTCCTCTGTGGAGATGGGAGAAACTTCCAGAAGGACAACCATCTCTGCAGCACTCCACCAATCAGGACTTTATGATAGAGTGGCCAGACGGAAGCCACTCCTCAGTAAAAGGCACATGACAGCCTGCTTGGAGTTTGCCAAAATACACCTAAAGTCTTCAACAAAGTACTGAGTAAAGGGTCTGAATACTGATGTAAATGTGATATTTCAGTTTTTTATTTTTAACACATTTGCAAAAACTTCTAAAAACCTGTTTTGACTTTGTCATTATGGGGTGTTGTGAGTAGATTGATAAGGAAACATAAAAATGTAATTTAATCAATTTTAGAATAAGGCTGTAACGTAACAACATTTGGAAAAAGTCAAGGGGTCTGAATACCTTCTGAATGCTTTCCATTTAAAATTACTCAAGCAAACAGCCAAATTATCTTTCAAAAATCAGTGAAACAACACCTGCCAACACAATGCCTCTCCCCTACCTGACCTAGTTAACTTAGTTAAGGCATATGCATATGTAGTAATATATGTGTGTAAGTCTGTAATGTGTATGTTCATGTTTTCCTAATGTACGTCAATTGTAAAATATTTAGTCTGTAATGTGTATGTTCAAGTTTTCCTAATGTACGTCAATTGTAAAATATTTAGTCTGTAATGTGTATGTTCAAGTTTTCCTAATGTACGTCAATTGTAAAATATTTAGTCTGTAATGTGTTTTTCGTTATATTTCGGACCCCAGTAAGACTAGCTGTCACCATTGGCGTCGGCTAATGAGAATCCCAATAAAATCTATATCTAAATCATGTCGTCATGGAAGATGGATAAGGCTTTGGACATCGTGGATGTTCTTTAGCAAGAATGGGCAAAGCTGGTACTGATGGCCACTACGTGCACAGAATTTCATTCCAGCCCATCACTAACACACTCGATTCAGCTGATCAACTTATCATGGTAATCAATTCAGCTGATCATCTTATCATGGTCATCAATTCAGCTGATCATCTTATCATGGTCATCAATTCAGCTGATCAGCTTATCATGGTCATCAATTCAGCTGATTAACTTATCATGGTCATCAATTCAGCTGATCAGCTTATCATGGTCATCAATTCAGCTGATCAACTTATCGTGGTCATCAATTCAGCTGATCAATTTATCATGGTCATCAATTCAGCTGATCAACTTATCATGGTCATCAATTCAGCTGATAAGCTTATCATGGTCATCAATTCAGCTGATCAGCTTATCATGGTCATCAATTCAGCTGATCAACTTATCATGGTCATCAATTCAACTGGTTAACTTATCATGGTCATCAATTCAGCTGGACATGGTCATCAATTCAGCTGATCAACTTATCATGGTCATCAATTCAGCTGATCATCTTATCATGGTCATCAATTCAGCTGATTAACTTATCATGGTCATCAATTCAGCTGATCAACTTATCATGGTCATCAATTCAGCTGGACATGGTCATCAATTCAGCTGATCAACTTATCATGGTCATCAATTCAGCTGATCATCTTATCATGGTCATCAATTCAGCTGATCAACTTATCATGGTCATCAATTCAGCTGGACATGGTCATCAATTCAGCTGATCATCTTATCATGGTCATCAATTCAGCTGATCATCTTATCATGGTCATCAATTCAGCTGATTAACTTATCATGGTCATCAATTCAGCTGATCAGCTTATCATGGTCATCAATTCAGCTGATCAACTTATCGTGGTCATCAATTCAGCTGATCATCTTATCATGGTCATCAATTCAGCTGATCATCTTATCATGGTCATCAATTCAGCTGATCAGCTTATCATGGTCATCAATACAGCTGATTAACTTATCATGGTCATCAATTCAGCTGATCAGCTTATCATGGTCATCAATTCAGCTGATCAACTTATCGTGGTCATCAATTCAGCTGATCAATTTATCATGGTCATCAATTCAGCTGATCAACTTATCATGGTCATCAATTCAGCTGATAAGCTTATCATGGTCATCAATTCAGCAGATCAGCTTATCATGGCCATCAATTCAGCTGATCAACTTATCATGGTCATCAATTCAACTGATTAACTTATCATGGTCATCAATTCAGCTGGACATGGTCATCAATTCAGCTGATCAACTTATCATGGTCATCAATTCAGCTGATCATCTTATCATGGTCATCAATTCAGCTGATTAACTTATCATGGTCATCAATTCAGCTGATCAACTTATCATGGTCATCAATTCAGCTGGACATGGTCATCAATTCAGCTGATCAACTTATCATGGTCATCAATTCAGCTGATCATCTTATCATGGTCATCAATTCAGCTGATCAACTTATCATGGTCATCAATTCAGCTGGACATGGTCATCAATTCAGCTGATCAACTTATCATGGTCATTAATTCAGCTGATCATCTTAGCATGGTCATCAATTCAGCTGATTAACTTATCATGGTCATCAATTCAGCTGATCAACTTATCATGGTCATCAATTCAGCTGATCAACTTATCATGGTCATCAATTCAGCTGATCATCTTATCATGGTCATCAATTCAGCTGATCAACTTATCATGGTCATCAATTCAACTGATCAGCTATTCATGGTCATCAATTCAGCTGGACATGGTCATCAATTCAACTGATCAGCTTATCATGGTCATCAATTCAGCTGATAAGCTTATCATGGTCATCAATTCAGCTGACTAACTTATCATGGTCATTGATTCAGCTGATCAACTTATCATGGTCATCAATTCAGCTGATTAACTTATCATGGTCATTGATTCAGCTGATCAACTTATCATGGTCATCAATTCAGCTGATCAACTTTCATGGTCATCAATTCAGCTGATCAACTTATCATGGTCATCAATTTAGATGAGTGATTAGGTCAATGCTATGTTAATGCCTGGTTGAAGCAGATTTCCCACCTGCTGTCTGTTTGTAGACACTCTCTCTCTATTAGGTCATAGTTTTGAAGTTGTGTTATGAACTTCCTAATAAAACTTTCCATATTAGAAAAGAAACATACAGCATGTACTCTTATCAGAACATTACAGACTGGTCTAGTTCTCATTGTTTACGAGGCCTGTGCAGAATGTCAGAGGGTAAAAATAGATGCTGTGTTTTAGGACTACAGGAAATGACATCAGCTGAGAAACAAAAGTGAACTTGGTGGGTGTGGAGGGTATGGTGGTTTGGAAACCACAACATTTAGAACAATACACAACCCGGTTTAATGGCCATAGCAGTGGTCCAGAACGACAAACAGTGGATCCTTCATCCTTCCAGTATGTGGCCTGCATGACTAAGCCCGCACTAACTACTACACAGTCACCACACAGGGAGAGCAAGACACTGTGTCTCCCCCCACTGCAGCTGGATTCTAATCACTCTAGACCAGGGGTGTCAAACTTATTCCACGGAGGGCCTATTGTCGGCTGTTTTTTTTATTTTTTATTAAGACCTAGACAACCAAATGAGGGGAGTTCCTTACTAATCATCAATCAAGTACAGGGGAGGAGCACAAACACGCAGACACTCTGCCTTCAGTGGAATGAGTTTAACACGTGTTCTCTAATAAGTCCCCCCCCCCCTCTCTCTCTAGCTCTCTCAATTCAAATTCAATTCAAGGGCTTTATTGGCATGGGAAACACGTGTTAACATTGTCAAAGCAAGTGAGGTAGTCTCTCTCTCTGTCTCTCTCTCCCCCCCGCCTCTCTCTCTCTCTCTCACTCTAGCTCCCTCTCTCTCCCTACCCCCTCTCTCTCTCTCTATCTCTCTCCCCCCCTCTCTCTCTCTCTCTCCCCATCTCTCAATTCAGTTCAATTCAAAGGTCTTTATTGGCATGGGAAACATATGTTTACATAAACAATGCAGTAAATAAGGTTCATGTTGGTTCATGAATGATGTTCCAGGAACATCATTCCGTTTCACTTTTTGTTCTGATCATAATCACTGTCAAGGGCGTAGGAGCCGGGAAGTTTCAGTAAAAAGTGTATGAATGTAAACATAAACATATTGTGCTTTTCTTTTCCATTGATTTAACATGCAACATGTAGAAGGATTTATATTCAGATGCAAAGTGGAAAGCAGCATCGTTCTTGTTTGTAACAATCTGTTGACTGCATTTTACCTAACAGAGCAGTATGCAGACTTAAAGTGAATGGATCTGCGCTGTTTGAGTGACAGGGTGGGGATGAGGGAAGCATTCGCAAGAGGAGAAAAACACTGAGTGTAACTATAAAAGTGGATGTTATATGCGGCTGAGTGGCATTTCAAAATATTGCGATATGGATCTCTTGCGATATGGATATTAGACATGTAAATAATGCAATTTGTATCATTATTTGATTAATCTTGCAGCCCTATTTATCTGTGCAAGGTTCTATCTAACTAGCTAACGCTAGGTAGTTCTGGTTGTGTGAATGTTTTGAAGCCAAGAATATTTGCTAGCTACAGAATTACTTGCACAATCACTGTCTTAGTCTTCATCGTAGGGTCAGCAAGTTAACAACGGATGTGCAACCAGTCAAGAATAGATAAAAAGAGGGCATTTTTTTTCAAAGGAGCGTAATGTAATGTAAGATAGGTTTTTGGCAACTGCCCACACACCAGCCTTGGCAAATTTCAGTGCTTTCAACTTAGATGACTCATGAAGGTGTGTTCCATGTGTTAAGACGTTGTTTGGTGCTATCATGATCATGGCAGGATAGTGACAGACATGAACAAACAGAGGGGCAGTGAGGAAGAGAGAGAGAGAGGCCACAAACCAACGGGTAAGATAGTGAGAAGTGCCTCTCCAAGCCCATAGAGTTCAAAGTCTGATGATCTGTCATAGTTTGAATCAATCTGAATGATCATATATGATCTCTGATGAAATGATAGCAACTTAAGCCTAGAGAGTGTGTTGCATGTGTTAACTTCTAGCAGGAGAGAGCCATGATGATATTTTATTTTTGATAATTGTGTAGAGAGGAGATTGATTAATTTCAGATTTACCTTTCATGCCTACCTTTATAAAAAAGGATTAAAACAGTTTTGAACTGTGTATGTTGCTGGTTATTATTACATAACAATTACTACAGTTGAAAATGTGTACAGCAGCAGTAGTAACAACATTGGTGAAGAAAAATACTATTAAATCATCATATAGAGAAAGAGTACAAAATGGTTGTTAAATTGAATATGTCCACATATTATTATATTCACATATAACAGTCACACTGGTTTCAGTACAGTATAAATGACCATGGCTCTAAGAATGATTAGACTGTATCAGAGCAAGTGCACTTCTGTAAGGACTTCCTTAGTCTTGTAAATTTGCCCATATGTAAGTTAAGAGTTGTCTGTATCCTTTTCTCAAGCATTTAAAACCTGTTATTTTTTATTTACAAAAATAAATCTGGGGGCATGCTCCTGGACACCCCACCCCCCCTCGAAGCAAAATGTGTCCCCGCCCCCCAATGTCAGAGTCGCTCCTACGCCCCTGGTCACTGTCTCCACCTCTCTGTTAGTTCAGTCTGTTAGAAAGGCAGTACATTCACTTAGGAGACACACCTTGACATAGACAATAGACAGGTGGAGATAACATACAGGTGCAGGAATGTAGTAGTACCTGATACGTTATATTCATAGGAAGGTCCCCTCTAGTGGTATTCACTCATACCAAATACCATTGGCTATTTCACAATCACCTGAAGATATATTGGATTCATTTTGGAATTAAATTAAAACAATATCACGTCACATCAAAGTCGTCTGTGTCATGAGGTTCCCTTGTCTTTGACCCCCCTATCTGTGTTTGTTAGAGTAGGAGTACGTTAAGCTGATTTCTCTGGGCCATGAAAGTGTTAACAATAATACAGAGAGTGAATCGGGTTGTCCCCAGCAACGCACTGGCATCCCAAGAGCTCTTGAAAGAGAAAACATTCAACGGGGGTGAAGAACTAAGAGAAGGAGAGAAAGAGAGAGAGAAAGAAGGAGATAGGAGACCTGGCTCTAAAGAGAAGACAGGCTATGTTCCCACTGTCCACAAAATGAGGTGGAAACTGAGCTGCACTTCCTAACCTCCTGCCAAATGTATGACCATATTAGAGACACATATTTCCCTCAGATTACACAGACCCACAAAGAATTAGAAAACAAACCCAATTTTGATAAACTCCCATATCTACTGGGTGAAATACCACAGTGTGCCATCACAGCAGGGAGATTTGCGACCTGTTGCCACAAGAAAAGGTCAACCAGTGAAGAACAAACACCATTGTAAATACAACCTGTATTTATGTTTCTTTATTTTCCCTTTTGTACTTTAAGTATTTGCACAACATTACTACAACCCTGTATATAGACATAATGTGACATTTGAAGTGTCTCTATTCCCTTGGAACAATTGTTAGTGTAATGTTTAGCCCCAGCCAAGTCAGACCACAGCCGGAGAGATATAGCCCCAGTCAAGTCAGACCACAGCCGGAGAGATATAGCCCCAGCCAAGTCAGACCACAGCCAGAGAGATATAGCCCCAGCCAAGTCAGACCACAGCCAGAGAGATATAGCCCCAGCCAAGTCAGACCACAGCCAGAGAGATATAGCCCCAGCCAAGTCAGACCACAGCCAGAGAGATATAGCCCCAGCCAAGTCAGACCACAGCCAGAGAGATATAGCCCCAGCCAAGTCAGACCACAGCCAGAGAGATATAGCTCCAGCCAAGTCAGACCACAGCCAGAGAGATATAGCCCCAGCCAAGTCAGACCACAGCCAGAGAGATATAGCCCCAGCCATGTCAGACCACAGCCGGAGAGATATAGCCCCAGCCAAGTCAGACCACAGCCAGAGAGATATAGCCCCAGCCAAGTCAGACCACAGCCAGAGAGATATAGCCCCAGCCAAGTCAGACCACAGCCAGAGAGATATAGCCCCAGTCAAGTCAGACCACAGCCGGAGAGATATAGCCCCAGCCAAGTCAGACCACAGCCGGAGAGATATAGCCCCAGTCAAGTCAGACCACAGCCAGAGAGATATAGCCCCAGTCAAGTCAGACCACAGCCGGAGAGATATAGCCCCAGCCAAGTCAGACCACAGCCAGAGAGATATAGCCCCAGCCAAGTCAGACCACAGCCAGAGAGATATAGCCCCAGCCAAGTCAGACCACAGCCGGAGAGCAGGCCTAGGCACTCCACTCATGCCCAGACATGGAGCTGGACACTCGGCAGAGAAGACTGGCATCCTCCTCTGGTATCTCAGCCTCCCAGACACAGAGCAGCTATACACAGAGCAGACAGGCCTAACATGGTCAAGTCAATGGAAGGACCTTTAGTAGCAACAATGGCAAGGGGACACAAGTGATTGGGCTTACAACACTGGATGTCCACTTACTGTAAACACACAGAGCTCACACCGCCACAGGGGACCTCTAAATGGAAGTGTGTGTGTGTGTGTGTGTGTGTGTGTGTGTGTGTGTGTGTGTGTGTGTGTGTGTGTATGCGCCACACACGCATGTGTGTGTTTATGTGTGTCTGGGTGGAAGGGGGTCTGTTGAGGGCAAGAGATCAGAGATCTGAAGAGACTCCCCATGAGTATATCTGTATGACCAGGCCAAGACATGAAGAGAAGAGAGGGAGACACAGCGACTGAGACAGAGAAAGAGGGTGTTTGAATGTGTTTTGGGATTAGGACTAACTCTGCACGGTCAGATCTGGACGACTGCCACTTCAGATCCATCTCAGTCTGGCATCGTCAGTCTCTCTCTCTTTCTCTCTTTCTCTCTCTCTGTCTCGCTGTCTCTCTCTCTCTTTCTCTCTGTCTCTCTCTCTCTCTTTTTCTCTCTCTCTGTCTCTCTCTCTCTGTCTCACTCTCTCTGTCTCTCTCCCTCTGTCTCTGTCTCTCTTTCTCTCTCTCTCTCTCTCTCTCTCTCTCTCTCTCTCTCTCTCTCTCTCTCTCTCTCTCTCTCTCTCTGTCTCTCTCCCTCTGTCTCTCTCTCTCTTTCTCTCTCTCTCTCTCTCTCTCTCTCTCTCTCTCTCTCTCTCTCTCTCTCTCTCTCTCTCTCTCTCTCTCTCTCTCTCTCTCTCTCTCTCTCTCTCTCTCTCTCTCATAGGGCGTGGCCCTGTGCCTGAACACAGCTTTCTCAGAACAATCAGGATTAAATAATAATTTTTAAAAAACAGGCAAAGAGTTACATATAACACAAGCGTATTATTAATTCAGCCCAGGGTCTCAGCTACACCCTACACAGTACTATTATGGTGTAAAGTCCATCCTAGTGCTCTAGTGAGTTACTAGTAGAGGAAGTAGTGACTAACACTGCACCTGGAGCTAACACCACTCCCTCTCTTCAATATCTCCTATCTGAGTCCTCTGTAGCTCAATTGGTACAGCCTGGCACTCGTGGGTTCCATTCACGGGACCACCCGTATGTAATATGTATGCACGCGTGACTGTAAGTCGCTTTGGATAAAAGCATCTGCTAAATGGCATGTTATGTGAGTTTAAGTGTGTGTGTGCGATGTGGCCAGCGGCAGGGTTCTGGATGGGTGAGGGACTTCAGCTCGGCCTGATGACTAACAGCCATGCATGGATTTGTGAACATATTGACACAGTCACAGGTGTGGAAACAATAGAGGTTTACTGAGCTATTGGATTCTACATGGGGTAGTCAATAGCCAAGAAGAGCCTTTTTCTCATCAGGAAATTAAGCTAGAATAAAATATGCCGACACCACAGACAAACAGAGTGAATCGGCGACTGCAGACGGGTTTTGGGAGCCGAGCCACAATGGCATCTCTCCGTGGGAATAACATGCTCTGCCATTGTCTTTACAATTACAGGTCTGTTTCCTCACTTTCCTGTTGTTTCCCGATGAGCTGGGATAACAATCACATTTCTACTCCTTACTGGAAAGGAGTTATATAACGCATCTTCTGTACAGTTTACAAGAAGCTAGTGGTCCCGTAAAGTCTAGTGTATTATGAGAAACAGAGTACTCAGACATGGACACCCTGGGCATTGGAAGAACATGAGAGCAAGGTTTAGAGCATTGGGGTGTCAGTGTGTACTATTGTATATTGTGTATATTCACTCTAACGGTTTGTGTAGGATGTTAGTGTGCGATGTCATTTTGAGGGTGTGTCGGGTAGGGTGTTAGTGTGTAGTGTGTCAGTGTGTAGTGTGTACTCACCCTGAAGGTGTGACCGTGTCCTTTCAGTGTGTATTATGTAGGGTGTGAGTGTTTAGGATGTTAGTTTGTAGTGTGTTAGTGTGTAGGGTGTCAGTGTGTAGGGTGTCAGTGTGTAGGGTGTCAGTGTGTAGGGTGTCAGTGTGTAGGGTGTGAGTGTTTAGGGTGTCAGTGTGTAGGGTGTCAGTATGTAGGGTGTCAGTGTGTAGGGTGTCAGTGTGTAGGGTGTCAGTGTATAGGGTGTCAGTGTGTAGGGTGTCAGTGTGTAGTGTGTAGGGTGTCAGTGTGTAGGGTGTCAGTGTGTAGGGTGTCAGTGTGTAGGGTGTAGGGTGTCAGTGTGTAGTGTGTTAGTGTGTAGTGTGTCAGTGTGTAGGGTGTCAGTGTATAGGGTGTCAGTGTGTAGGGTGTCAGTGTGTAGGGTGTAGGGTGTCAGTGTGTAGGGTGTCAGTGTGTAGGGTGTCAGTGTGTAGGGTGTCAGTATGTAGGGTGTCAGTGTGTAGGGTGTCAGTGTGTAGGGTGTCAGTGTGTAGGGTGTCAGTGTGTAGGGTGTAGGGTGTCAGTGTGTAGTGTGTCAGTGTGTAGGGTGTCAGTGTATAGGGTGTCAGTGTGTAGGGTGTCAGTATGTAGGGTGTAGGGTGTCAGTGTGTAGGGTGTCAGTGTTTAGGATGTTAGTTTGTAGTGTGTTAGTTTGTAGGGTGTCCGTGTGTAGGGTGTCAGTGTGTAGGGTGTAGGGTGTCAGTGTGTAGGGTGTCAGTGTTTAGGATGTTAGTTTGTAGTGTGTCAGTGTGTAGGGTGTCAGTGTGTAGTGTGTTAGTGTATAGGGTGTCAGTGTGTAGGGTGTCAGTGTGTAGGGTGTCAGTGTGTAGGGTGTCAGTATGTAGGGTGTCAGTGTGTAGGGTGTAGGGTGTAGGGTGTCAGTGTGTAGGGTGTCAGTGTGTAGTGTGTCCGTGTATAGTGTGTCAGTGTGTAGGGTATCAGTGTGTAGGGTGTCAGTGTGTAGGGTGTCAGTGTGTAGGGTGTCAGTGTGTAGGGTGTCAGTGTGTAGTGTGTCCGTGTATAGTGTGTCAGTGTGTAGGGTATCAGTGTGTAGGGTGTCAGTGTGTAGGGTGTCAGTGTGTAGGGTGTTAGTGTGTAGGGTGTCAGTGTGTAGTGTGTAGGGTGTCAGTGTGTAGGGTGTCAGTGTGTAGGGTGTCAGTGTGTAGGGTGTCAGTGTGTAGGGTGTCAGTATGTAGGGTGTCAGTGTGTAGTGTGTCCGTGTATAGTGTGTCAGTGTGTAGGGTATCAGTGTGTAGGGTGTCAGTGTGTAGTGTGTTAGTGTGTAGGGTGTCAGTGTGTAGTGTGTAGGGTGTCAGTGTGTAGGGTGTCAGTGTGTAGGGTGTCAGTGTGTAGGGTGTAGGGTGTCAGTGTGTAGGGTGTCAGTGTGTAGGGTGTCCGTGTATAGTGTGTCAGTGTGTAGGGTATCAGTGTGTAGGGTGTCAGTGTGTAGGGTGTCAGTGTGTAGGGTGTCAGTGTGTAGGGTGTCAGTATGTAGGGTGTCAGTATGTAGGGTGTCAGTGTGTAGGGTGTCAGTGTATAGTGTGTCAGTGTGTAGGGTATCAGTGTGTAGGGTATCAGTGTATAGGGTGTCAGTGTGTAGGGTGTACTCACTCTGAGGGTGTGTATAACTGTGTCTTGTGCCTCCAGTTCTCCCTCCAGGATGCTGAGGAGCTTCAGGAGCTCCGGCCTGCTCAGAGTCTCCATATTCATCATCACCCCCTAAACACACACACACACGCACACGCACATGCACACACACGCACACGCACGCACGCACACACACACACACACACACACACACACACACACACACACACACACACACACACACACACACACACACACACACACACACACACACACACACACACACACACAGACAGACAGACAGAGAGAGAGAAGAGGGGGATGGATGGATTATTGTCAGAGTTTAGAGATTGGAGAAAGGCAGGATTACTAACATCTGTCTATAAAGACATAAAATGTCACTACACTATCACAGCAATAAAAACCACTCTAGTTCGGTAAGAATGGCATTTTTAGCTTTTTAAATTCATAGCTCCCGTTCTGAAAGGGGGATAGTGTTAAAGACGCACACAAACATGCACACACACACACATGCGCGTGCGCACACACACACACATTCCTGTAGGGTGACAGCGGAGGCAGAGGTCCCTCTGTGGGCTGGCAGGGTAGTGCCGGGATATAAACAGGAAGTCATTAGCATATCTGCATGTTAAGTCACTGAGTCTGACTGAGAGAGATGCTATTTGGCCCTAAACAGAGAGTGCACAGTGGCAGAATACCTGACCACTGTGAATGACCCAAACTTAAGGAAAGCTTTGACTATGTACAGACTCAGTGAGCTTAGCCTTGCCATTGAGAACGGCCGCCGTAGGCAGACCTGGCTCTCAAGAGAAAACAGACTATGTGCACTCTGCCCACAAAGTGAGGTTGAAACTGAGCAGCTGTTCCTAACCTCCTGCCCAATGTATGACCATATTAGAGACACATATTTCCCTCAGATTACACAGACCAACAAAGAATTTGATAAACTCCCATATCTACTGCATGAAATACCACAGTGTGCCATCACAGCAGCAAGATTTGTGACCTGTTACCACAAGACAAGGTCAACCAGTGAAGAACAAACACCATTGTAAATACAACCTATATTTATGCTTATTTATTTTCCCTTTTGTACATTAACCATTTGCACATCTTTACAACACTGTATATAGACATAATATGACATTTGTAATGTCTTTACTCTTTTGGAACTTCTGTGAGTGTAATATCTACTGTTCATTTTATTGTTTATTTCACTTTTGTATATTATCTATTTCACTTGCTATGGCAATGTTAACATGTGTTTCCCATGCCAATAAAGCCCCTTGAATTGAATTGAGAGAGAGAGAGAGAGAGAGAGAGAGAGAGAGAGAGAGAGACAGAGAGAGAGAGAGAGAGAGAGAGAGAGAGGGAGAGAGAGAGAGACAGAGGGAGAGAAAGAGTTTGAGAGAGAGAGAGAGAGAGAGAGAGAAGAGAGAGAGAGAGAGAGAGAGAGAGAGGAGAGAGAGCGAGACAGTGAGAGAGAGAGAGAGAGAGAGAGAGAGAGAGAGAGAGAGAGAGAGAGAGAGCGAGAGAGACTGACGATGCCAGACTGAGATGGATCTGAAGTGGCAGTCGTCCAGATCTGACCGTGCAGAGTGAGTGTAATGTTTACTGTAAATTTTTTATTGTTTATTTCACTTTTGTTTATTATCTATTTCACTCGCTTTGGCACAACTCAATCATGAGACATCAAAGCCAAAGTAACTGAGTAACATTAAGAAATGCTATAGATGGAAGGAATGCAGTTTGGAAACCTACCAAAAAACAATTAGGCAACAACAAATTCAATCCCTTTTAGACAATTTCCTGGGTAAAACGTTCCACTGTAATAGTGAAGGTGTAAACTTGGCAGTAGAAAATCTTAACAGTATATTTGTCCTCTCAGCTTCCCTATCAAATCTAAAAATCTCAAATAGAAAACCGAAGAAAATGAACAACAATGACAAATGGTTTGATGAAGAATGCAAAAATCTAAGAAAGAAATTGAGAAACCTGCCCATTCAAAAACATAGAGACCTGGAAAACCTGAGTCTACGCCTTCACTATGGTGAATCACTAAAACAATACAGAAATACACTATGGAAAAAGAAGGAACAGCACGTCAGAAATCAGCTCAATGTAATTGAAGAATCCATAGACTCTAACCACTTCTGGGAAATTGGAAAACACTAAACAAACAACAACACAAATAATTATCTATCCAAAATGGATATGTATGGGTAAACCACTTCTCCAATCTTTTTGGCTCTATAACAAAAAATAAAGAGCAAAAACATATACATGATCAAATACAAATCTTAGAATCAACTATTAAAGACTACCAGAACCCACTGGATTCTCCAATTACCTTGAATGAGTTACAGGACAAAATAAAAACCCTCCAACCCAAAAAGGCCTGTGGTGTTGATGGTATCCTTAATGAAATGATCAAATATAGAGACAACAAATTCCAAATTCTCCTTAACATCATCCTTAGCTCTGGGTGAAATACCTCAGTGTGCCATCACAGCAGCAAGATTTGTGACCTGTTACCACAAGAAAATGACAACCAATGAAGAACAAACACCATTGTAAATACAACCTATATTTTTGTTGATTTATTTGATATTTTTCCCTTTATTTTCCCTTGTGTACTTTAACCATTTGTACACTGTTAAAACACTGTATATATATGTATAATATGACATTTGTCATGTCTTTATTGTTTAGAAACTTCTGTATGTGTAATGTTTACTGTTAATTTTTTATTGTTTATTTCACTTTTATATATTATCTACCTCACTTGCTTTGGCAATGTTAACACATGTTTCCCATGCCAATAAAGCCCATTGAATTGAATTGAGAGAGAGGTTTGGTTGTGTTCTCTTACTGTCCATTCAGACCCCGAGACCGGCTGTGTCGGTCTGTTGACATGGTCAGGAGGAGGAAGAGAAGACTACAGCTCAAAGAGATCTGACAGACAGGAGAGGCCCAGTTCTTCTGTTGGACCAGTGGGGGCCACAGCCAGCCAGGGACAACATACACACTCCCACTACCAGAATCAAAACTGACCAACAACAGTACAATCAGTGTCTCTCTCTCTCTCTTTCAATTCAATTTCAATTTAAGGGCTTTATTGGCATGGGAAACATTAACAAAGCAAGCGAAATAGATAATAAACAAAGGTGAAATAAGAAGTTCTCACAGAAGTTCCAAAAGAATCAAGACATTGCATATGTCATATTATGTCTATATACTCTCTCTTTCTCTCTCCCTTTGTGGTTTCTCCTCTTCCTTTTACTCAGCATGTCCCAGGCAGGTCTCCCTCTCTGTGATGTATCACAGACCACAGTATTGACTGCCATGGGAACTACGTGGACACAGACCACAGCCCTGGCTGCCATGGGAACTACGTGGACAAAGACCACAGACAATTCCTGTCCTACGTCTATTGCTTTCCTCTCTCTCTCTCTCTCTCTCTCTCTCTCTCTCTCTCTCTCTCTCTCTCTCTCTCTCTCTCTCTCTCTCTCTCTCTGTATGTCCCTCTCTGTCTGTCTCTCTCTGTCTCTTTCTCTCTCTGTCTCTCTCTGTCTCTCTCTGTGTATCTCTCTGTGTATCTCTCTCTGTCTCTCTCTGTGTATCTCTCTCTCTCTCTCTCTCTCCCTCTCTCTCTCTGTCTGTCTCTCTCTGTCTCTTTCTCTCTCTCTGTCTCTCTCTGTGCATCTCTCTGTCTCTCTCTGTGCATCTCTCTCTGTCTCTCTCTCGCTCTCTCTCTCTGTCTCTCTGTCTCTCTCTCCATGTTTGTTTCTACTAACTACAGCATCCACTGTAGATTAATATCTGTCTGTGTCTGTATCATTGCCTTATCTCCTATGAGTAAACACTACCCCTCGACAAAGTCTTGTGTTTGCCTGAGTAGCCTAGCCTATGTTTACATGTATTGCATCACTGTTCCAGAACATTTTCTCCTTCACACAGACCTCAATGCATTATGTGGTTTACCCCTCACTCACAACCAAATAACTGAGTGTTAATGTGTGCGGTTGGTTTACTACACCAACACTACCCCAACACGCACACACACCAATGCACCCAAACACAAAAACACACTGTAGTTAACTGTTAATAACACTGCTGTGGTTGAACTGTTGGCTTATTGAGCATAAACTCTCCTTTAATGAATAGATGAGATATCTGACTTCACTCTGATATCTCAACAGCCAGTATGTGTGTGTTTGTGTTTCGTGGCACGTTGACGACCTGGGTTCAACACCAGCAACCTATCACACCCTGTCCTCATTCTGGGCTTGCTGTGTGTTGGACTGACATGCACAAGGTTTGAGTCCTATTTAGGTAAAACATTTAAAATCCCCAAATTTGCTACAAAAGTGGATTTAAAGCACAGGTGAGTATCAGACCAGAGGAAGACAGCTCAGTGGGACACCAGCTACATCAACACATCTCCTGCAGTCCTGTCTCCTGGAGCCATTGTCTCAAATGAAGCAGAATCCTCTTGTAATAGTTAACAGTGTTTATTGTAGTTGTGTGACAGCGCCATGGTCACTTCTAGCTAACTCCTTCAGAGGAAAAAGACTCACTGGTCATGCTAGTCTTAGTCACCTGAGGCATGGTTGTTGTAGTGTAGGTGGACAAAAAACAAAAAGATGAGTTAATTATTGTCAGGTGGGATAACACTTGTTCCACCTGCCAGTCTCTCTGTTTAGACTAGTTATTGTGTATTGGAGAGACAAGGTGAGGTAGGTGTACCTATTTTGTATGCTATTTAAAGAGTGTCTAGGGTTCCTATTAGGCTAATGCGCATTCACAATTCTAGGCTACTAGATGATCAACAAATCAGGGTTGTACTCAGTGGTTAAATATGTAGAACATTACAGATAGAAACGCAATTCATAGAGCAGATACAATCTTATTCTACCATCTGGAAGTTCTGAATATTACAATCCTCGTTTAGATATCAACCAAGCTAGTGGTTCCAAAGTTTCCCTTCCTATTATTTCAGCGGGATACTTGGCAGGACAGTCCGGTACTGTAGCGAGCCAGCCAGCTACGCTCACTTGCTCAAATCACGCACACACAATTAAAGATCATGAAAGAAGCTGCGATCATATGGTAATATTAGTGTCCTCCATTCACATACCTTCATGCGTTAAGTCCTGACTTCATAAATTTTACAACAACATACAAACGTAAACGTTAAAATAAAAATGAATAGTAGAACCCGAGTATCCGAGCGCTTATCCCAGTGGCGAATAAGACAACAGTCTTTGACAAGACAGACAGCCTATCGATGGGGCGTATTTCAAAATTCTGACCAATAGTAGACTGGTTTAGCAGAGGTGGGCAGGGACAGGGGCGGGCTCGCAGCGACGGGGTAAAACTCTTTGTTTGGGTGTGTTGGTTAAAGTTGCGCCTAGACGCTGATCTAAAATCGGATTTTCGTTCTTCCTCCAATGGCTCAGCGTAGGATTTAGGCAGGTTGAACTGGTCCGAGATCTATTCATACTGGTGGTTTCTAGGCTTGTTCACATAGCGTACCCAGCGCTCTCTGTTTTGGCTAGAATATCAAGTCAATTCAATTCAAAGATGTATTATTTGCTTGGAAAGCAAGTGAAAAAACTAAAACAAAACAAAGACAAAAACCAGCAAAGCGAATTAAACGAAACAAAGACAAAAATAATCAGACATTAACATGTATCAATGCGAGCGGCGACGGCATAACACCGTGGTCTCACAGCCGGCAGGCAGAATAACCACTGCTCCAGTACGGGTTAACCCTATCGGAGGGATCGAAACAGGTCTACTCACAAAAAAATGTTCAAGATAATAACAATGTTGAAAATATTATATTATTAGTGGTTGGTGCTTCTGATACACTGGTTGAACTTTTCTTGTTGCTGTGATTACACACGGTCTCATTTCACCTAACAGATACAGGAGTTTGTTCAAATTGTATTTGTGTTTGAACCTGTACCCCCTGTATATAGCCTCATTATTGTTGTTTTATTGTTACTCTTTAATTTTAACTCATATTTTTCTTAAAACTGCCTTGTTGATTAAGGGCTTGTAAGTAAGCATATCACGGTAAGGTCTACGCCTATTTTATTTGGCGGATGTGACCATTTTTAAACTTTATTTTATTTTATTATTCTTGGTGGGAAATATGTGCCTTTTATAGTCATACATTTGGCAGGAGGTTAGAAAGTGCAGCTCAGTTTCCAGCTCATTTTGTGGGCAGTGGGCACATGGCCTGTCTTTTCTTGAGAGCCAAGTCTGCCTATGGCACTTCTTAATAGAAAGGCTATGCTTTTTTTTGGTTGGGTGTAATTGTGTTGCTGTCCTTGGGGTCTGTTTGTGTTTGTCAACAGAGCCCCAGAACCAGCTGGCTGACGCTTCACACCGACAGTACATTTGCGTTTTGGTACACCAGAAGTAATGTACATGCATTTCCAATGGAACGCTGCGTTTGCCTTTGCATTGCGTTCTGTGTGGTGCATACATTGAAATTATGCAAAGACGGCTTGACAGAAATGGAAGCAGAAGGTGAATGTTGAACTTTTGTTGCACACATATCCTGATCATGCTGCCTACCATTTTGCGCAAAACAGTGTATGTGTGATCGAGGCGTAAGGGATACACCCACGCACACACACTCACGCCATTTCGCCGGGTGGGCGGTGCTACACGTCACCATGGGTGTAGATTAAAATTTGCATAGGATTACACACTGTTTTCGAGAACGAGCCGAGCATTAGCTCATGTCCGGTCCGGATCGTGGAATCTATTCAACACACTACTAAGCCATAAAGTACAGGTTGGCTAAACTTAACTACAATAATGGATGTTACTGTTTCATCAGGGAGCCACAAAGATGGAATTGTTGAATTCACATTTGCTATTTCATGCAACCACATAATAGAAAGAAACAAAACACATAATTTGTACTCGAACTTCACACTGTTTAAAGCTGAGATATATCATTCACGCAAAGTAAGTGTGTATGTCTCCAGGATAATATGGTAAAGCTGGCCTCATTTATAGGCCCTCAAACAAATAAATAAGACCAAGGACGTCCAAAAATCATATTAATGAAGCCAGCAACGATTGACAGTATACAGGTATTATTGCATGTTGATTACCAATTGCTGTGAAATTAGATTAAATGTAGTCATGATCAGTTTCATATATTTCATTCAGGTAAAGCTTAGGGAGGGAATGCCATTTATACTGAAGGTAACATGGAGAAAATCTGGCCTCTCTGAAATGAAAATGGATGGCCCTCCCTTCAGCAAAATATATTTCACCTAAACCCTCCCTGAAGGCTTGAAAAAACAATCCCCTATAGCCAAAATAATACTTAAAACATGAAGTGGATAGCAGAGAACATGCCTAGCATTTACAATCATTTCTTGGACAGACCAGAGCCTTAGATATGCTGTTTTAGAAGTGGTTATTCATTACATGCCAATGCAGGAGTTCTGAAAGGGCTCTGAGCCAGAAGGTTGTGGGTTCACAGTCCATTGTGGACAAGAGTAGCGGTGAAAAGATCTCCTTTATAGTAAAAACATTGCATGAATCTTCACTACATGACCAAAAGTATGTGGACACCTACTCATCAAACATTTCATTCCAAAATCATGGGCATTAATATGTTTCAAGAACAAAAGGACATGCATTCAAGTATTTTTGTTGTTGTAGTGGGGAGAGTAACAATAGTAATCTCAAAAAATTATACTTTAAGGGAAAGGTTTTTATATATGTCTTTACAGTGCCTTGCGAAAGTATTCTGCCCCCTTGAACTTTGCGACCTTTTGCCACATTTCAGGCTTCAAACATAAAGATATAAAACTGTATTTTTTTGTGAAGAATCAACAACAAGTGGGACACAATCATGAAGTGGAACGACATTTATTGGATAATTCAAACTTTTTTAACAAATCAAAAACTGAAAAATTGGCCGTGCAAAATTATTCAGCCCCCTTAAGTTAATACTTTGTAGCGCCACCTTCTGCTGCGATTACAGCTGTAAGTTGCTTGGAGTATGTCTCTATCAGTTTTGCACATCGAGAGACTGACATTTTTTCCCATTCCTCCTTGCAAAACAGCTCGAGCTCAGTGAGGTTGGATGGAGAGCATTTGTGAACAGCAGTTTTCAGTTCTTTCCACAGATTCTCGATTGGATTCAGGTCTGGACTTTGACTTGGCCATTCTAACACCTGGATATGTTTATTTTTGAACCATTCCATTGTAGATTTTGCTTTATGTTTTGGATCATTGTCTTATTGGAAGACAAATCTCCGTCCCAGTCTCAGGTCTTTTGCAGACTCCATCAGGTTTTCTTCCAGAATGGTCCTGTATTTGGCTCCATCCATCTTCCCATTAATTTTAACCATCTTCCCAAACCATGATGCTGCCACCACCATGTTTGACAGTGGGGATGGTGTGTTCAGCTGTGTTGCTTTTACGCCAAACATAACGTTTTGCATTGTTGCCAAAAAGTTCAATTTTGGTTTCATCTGACCAGAGCACCTTCTTCCACATGTTTGGTGTGTCTCCCAGGTGGCTTGTGGCAAACTTTAAACAACACTTTTTATGGATATCTTTAAGAAATGGCTTTCTTCTTGCCACTCTTCCATAAAGGCCAGATTTGTGCAATATACGACTGATTGTTGTCCTATGGACAGAGTCTCCCACCTCAGCTGTAGATCTCTGCAGTTCATCCAGAGTGATCATGGGCCTCTTGGCTGCATCTCTGATCAGTCTTCTCCTTGTATGAGCTGAAAGTTTAGAGGGACGGCCAGGTCTTGGTAGATTTGCAATGGTCTGATACTCCTTCCATTTCAATATTATCGCTTGCACAGTGCTCCTTGGGATGTTTAAAGCTTGGGAAATCTTTTTGTATCCAAATCCGGCTTTAAACTTCTTCACAACAGTATCTCGGACCTGCCTGGTGTGTTCCTTGTACTTCATGATGCTCTCTGCGCTTTTAACGGACCTCTGAGACTATCACAGTGCAGGTGCATTTATACGGAGACTTGATTACACACAGGTGGATTGTATTTATCATCATTAGTAATTTAGGTCAACATTGGATCATTCAGAGATCCTCACTGAACTTCTGGAGAGAGTTTGCTGCACTGAAAGTAAAGGGGCTGAATAATTTTGCACGCCCAATTTTTCAGTTTTTGATTTGTTAAAAAAGTTTGAAATATCCAATAAATGTCGTTCCACTTCATGATTGTGTCCCACTTCTTGATGATTCTTCACAAAAAAATACAGTTTTATATCTTTATGTTTGAAGCCTGAAATGTGGCAAAAGGTCGCAAAGTTCAAGGGGGCCGAATACTTTCGCAAGGCACTGTATTTTATGTTTAGCTCACAGAATATATAAAATAGAATAAATTAATAGAATAAATGTGGCTAAACAAATGTAGACAATAATACATGCATTTTTATTGCTTCCAAAATGGGGAAGTGCCCAGATGGAGTCACGTTGGCTTCAACACAGGGTCCCCCAATAGGCAATCTAATAGGCCTGTGGGAGAGTGGGGTTTAGTTGAGCGGCCCTTATGTCTAGGAAACCATACACACAATGTATAATTTAACCAAATATTTACAAAGAGGTCATCATTTCATGGAGTCTGTGAAGGAAGAAAACACATGTAAAAAGTGGTAAGCAAGTTAGGTAAAACATTTTTAATTATCAAATAAATTGATTGTTAGAGTTCCATGATGGTTGTATGTAAACCAAAGTAGATACTTTAAAGATTGTTCTATACATCTGTTGGGGTCTCTATAAGCTTCAATATGAGATCCTAAACCTAGCGTGAAAGGGCATCCTTGTAGCTGTTTGTGATAAAATAGTCCAAATGTTTGCAGTGAGGTAAGTTGAACCAATGCCATGGGGTAAGTTGAGCAAATGCCATGGGGTAAGTTGAACCAATGCCATGGGGTAAGTTGAACCAATGCCATGGGGTAAGTTGAACCAATGCCATGGGGTAAGTTGAACCAATGCCATGGGGTAAGTTGAGCAAATGCCATGGGGTAAGTTGAACCAATGCCATGGGGTAAGTTGAACCAATGCCATGGGGTAAGTTGAACCAATGCCATGGGGTAAGTTGAACCAATGCCATGGGGTAAGTTGAACCAATGCCATGGGGTAAGTTGAACCAATGCCATGGGGTAAGTTGAGCAAATGCCATGGGGTAAGTTGAGCAAATGCCATGGGGTAAGTTGAGCAAATGGCAAGTTAAGCAGATTTAAGTGTTTTCCTCCCATTGTTGCTGGGATATGAGGTAAGAACAGGGCCTGGACTATGTTTAAAGTGTTCGTTAGGTGTACAACGTGTTTGTTAGGTGCTAAGCCTGTGTTAAAAGATTGATAAAATGATTAAAAGACAAAAAAGCTATTGTGATTGTGTTGAATTGTGTTTGGGAAATAAAGACATGGTTTTAAAAAGGTAGAGGTAATATTTCATTCCATACTGAAATTTGTAGGCGGCTTAACTTAACTCGTCCCGTGGCTCAACTTAACCCATCCCGTGGCTCAACTTAACCCGTCCCGTGGCTCAACATAACCCATCCCGTGGCTCAACTTAACCCGTCCCGTGGCTCAACTTATCCCGTCCCGTGGTTCAACATAAACCATCCCGTGGCTCAACTTAACCCGTCCCGTGGCTCAACTTATCCCGTCCCGTGGCTCAACCTACCCCGTCCCGTGGCTCAACTTAACCCGTCCCGTGGCTCAACTTAACCCGTCCCGTGGCTCAACTTAACCCGTCCCGTGGCTCAACTTATCCCGTCCCGTGGCTCAACTTATCCCGTCCCGTGGCTCAACTTATCCCGTCCCGTGGCTCAACTTAACCCGTCCCGTGGCTCAACTTATCCCGTCCCGTGGCTCAACTTATCCCGTCCCGTGGCTCAACTTATCCCGTCCCGTGGCTCAACTTAACCCGTCCCGTGGCTCAACTTATCCCGTCCCGTGGCTCAACTTAACCCGTCCCGTGGCTCAACTTAACCCATACCCGGGCTAAGATGTGCCAAGAGACCACTTTTTTGGACAAGCTATGTTGTCAAAACTGTCATGTTAACATGAATTCTGATTATTTCCAGGGATACTCTACATCCTGAAACATACAGTACCAGTCAAAAGTTTCAAGCCACCTACTCATTCAAGTGTTTTTCTTTATTTTTACTATTTTCTACGTTGCAGAATAATAGTGTAGACATCAAAACTATGAAATAATGTAGTATCAAAAAGTGTGTTAAACAGATCAAAATACATTTTATATTTGAGATTCTTCAAAGTAGCCACCCTTTGCCTTGATGACAGCTTTGCACACTCTTGGTATTCTCTCAACCTTCTTCATGAGATAGTCACATGGAATGCATTTTTAATTAACAGGTATGCCTTGTTAAAAGTTCAATTGTGGAGTTTCATTCCTTCTTAATGCATTTGAGCCAATTAGTTGTGTTGTGACAAGGTAGGGGTGGTATACAGAAGACAGTCCTATTTGGTAAAAGACCAAGTCCATATTATGACAAGAACAGCTCAAATAAGCAAAGAGAAACGACAGTCCATCATTACTTTAAGACATGATCAGTCAATATTGAACTTTGACAGTTTCTTCAAGTGTAATTGCAAAAACTATCAAGAGCTATGATGAAACTGGCTCTCATGAGGACCGCCACAGGAATGGAAGACCCACAGACTTACCTCTGCTGCAGAGGATAAGTTAATTAGAGTTACCAGCTTCAGAAATCTGCAATTAAATGCACCTCAAGTTGCAGCCCTAATAAATGCTTCAAAGAGTTCAAGTAAGAGACACATCTCAACATCAACTGTTCATGGTCGAATTGCTGCAAGGAATCCACTACTAAATACACCAATATGAAGAAGAGACTTGCTTGGGACAAAAAACACAGACAATGGACATTAGACCGGTGTAAATCTGTCCTTTGGTCTGATGAGTCCAAATTTTACATTTTTGTTTCCAACCGCTGTGTCTTTGTGAGACGCAGAGTAGGTGAAAGGATGGTCTTGTGTGGTTCCCACCATGAAGCATGGAGTAGGTGTGATGGTGTGGGGGTGCTTTGCTGGTGACATTGTCTGTGATTTATTTAGAATTCAAGGCACACTTAACCAGCATGGCTACCACAGCATTATGCAGTGAAACACCATCCCATCTGGTTTGAGCTTAGCGGGACTATCATTTGTTTTTCAACAGTACGATGACCCAAAACACACCTCCAGGCTGTGTAAGGGCTATTTGACCAAGAAGGAGAGTGATGGAGTGCTGCATTAGATGACCTGGCCTCCACAATCACCCGACCTCAACCCAATTGAGATGGTTTGGGATGAGTTGGACCGCAGAGTGAAGGAAAAGCAGCCAACAAGTGCTCAGCATATGTGGGAACTCCTTCAAGACTGTTGGAAAAGCATTCCAGGTGACTACCTCATGAAGTTGGTTGAGAGAATGCCAAGCGTGTGCAAAGCTGTCATCAAGGCAAAGGATGGCTACTTTGAAGAATCTATTTTGATTTGATTAACACTTTCTTGGTTACTACATGATTCCATATGTGTTATTTCATAGTTTTGATGTCTTCACTGTTATTCTACAATGTAAAAAATAGTACAAATAAGTAAAAGCCCTTGAATGAGTAGATGTGCCCAAACGTGTGTTTGGTACTGTATGTATATATCTTTGTTGGAAATAATACTACACTGAACAAAAATATAAACTTAACATGCAACAATTTCAATGATTTCACAGAGTTACAGTTCATATAAGGAAACAAGTCAATTGAAATCAATTCAGTAGGCCCTAATCTATGGATTTCACATGACTGGGAAGGGGCTCAGCCATGGGTGTGCCTGGGAGGGAATAGGGCCACCCACTTGGAAGCCAGGCCCAGCCGCTGGGGAACCAGGCCCAGCCAATCAGAATGAGTTTTTCCCCACAAAAGGGCTCTATTACAGACAGAAATACTCCTCACTTTCATCAGCTGTCTAGGTGGCTGATCTCAGACGATCCCACAGATGAAGAAGCTGGATGTGGAGGTCCTGGGCTCGCGTGGTTACACGTGGTCTGCAGTTGTGAGGCCAGTTGGACGTACTGCCAAATTCTCTAAAACAACACTGGAGACAGCTTATGGTAGAGGAATGAACATTAAATTATCTGGCAACAACTTTGGTGGACGTTCCTGAAGTGAGCATGACAATTGCACGCTCCCTCAAACTTGAGACGTCTGTGGCATTGTGTTGTGCGACAAAACTGCACATTTTAGAGTGGCCTTTTATTGTCCCCATCCACCTGCCACAACTGTCAGGTGGATGGATTATCTTGGAAAAGGAGAAATGCTCACTAACAGGGATGTAAACAAATCTGTACACAACATTTTTTAGAATGAAACAAGGGACCAACACTTTACATGTTATGTTTGCTCAGTATATATTCCCCTCGATGGACTGATGATGAATGTAGAAAATGGCTCACCTTAGTTCACTCTCCCCTACTTGAACAAGATGTCAGAGCTATCACTTCTATTTGCTTAAGGCTACCTGATGAAGTTTGACTGTACCTTTGCCTATAGGCCTATGTCTTGTATAATTTGTTGAAATTCCATTTGTTGCACATGCTCATAAACCAGAACACATAGCCTAGTTAGTATCAAGAAGACATCACATGATTTTAAATCACACAAATAGGTTCAATCAATACTATAAATGGCCTATTACCTGGAAGGGAAATCATCTTCTTCTATTGTACATTTTAACATTTTCATTCTCCTGTCAGAACTGTGCTATTGGACCTGACTATAAAATAATGATTGATTTGATTTGACTACTCTCTGAGTATGGCAGTGTATTTTTTAACATGGTTCTTATACTCCCCCTTGTGGCCAATGGATGGAACCCTTGACAGAACCTTCAGTCTAGCTTTCCTGCCCCTTTCACACATGTAATGTGTAACCTTCCCTGAGATGTGAAGGCTTGACTTTTCATTAGCTCCTCAAACTAATGCCAAGGCCTTAGCTCAGTGGGATAAGACCGTTTTGGTGCATTGACTGACTGATGACCCAGGTTGAAGCACTGTCTACCACATACCAATGACCAATCCAATGCTTTTGAAAACTTGGGAGGAGGAAGTGAACAAGTGCAGACTTCAGAAGAACCTGACATGGGCTGTCACAGTTGCAAGGAACAACTTGTAACAAGGCACCAAAACTACAGGTTCTCCATATGGTCTCACCAGCACTAAACCAGTGGAGTTTCAGTGTTTCTCTATAGACAACTAGTAACACCACTACAGGTTTAGTGTTGCTCTATAGACAACTAGTAACACCACTACAGGTTCAGTGTTTCTCTATAGACAACTAGTAACACCACTACAGGTTCAGTGTTTCTCTATAGACAATTAGTAACACCACTACAGGTTTAGTGTTTCTCTATAGACAACTAGTAACACCACCAGAGGTTCAGTGTTTCTCTATAGACACCTAGTAACACCACTACAGGTTCAGTGTTTCTCTATAGACACCTAGTAACACCACTACAGGTTCAGTGTTTCTCTATAGACAATTAGTAACACCACTACAGGTTCAGTGTTTCTCTATAGACACCTAGTAACACCACTACAGGTTTAGTGTTTCTCTATAGACAATTAGTAACACCACTACAGGTTTAGTGTTTCTCTATAGACAACTAGTAACACCACCAGAGGTTCAGTGTTTCTCTATAGACTAGGAACACAACTACAGGTTCATTGGGACAAGAAAGACATGTGGGCCCTTCGCCTCAGAACTCGTATTTCCTCTTTCTCTCTACTGCCTTCATAATGTCTGTCTGGGAACTGCACAGGATCAGCCACTCCTGGATGGATCTCACTGGAGCGGACATTGAGATAGGAGACACGCCCCTCAGACAATGTGCCAGAACCCCAGAGGAACACTTTACCTTCTGTCCTGTATGAAAGGGAAGATAACCATTATTTCTTAGCAATCTGAGACTGGAATATTGCCTGTACCCGGTGGGTGTGTGCTTGTGTGTGTGCAGTGGAGATTTTAGCATGTAAATCTTGGTGGGGCAAACTCAACCATTTTTTTTAGATGCATGCCAGCAAAGCCACTACACTACACAACACAACACTAAACAATACATTAATTGCACTATAACGGTGACAAACGGTGCCCACAAACTGTTAGGGGCTTAATAAAGCTGTTCCAACAGCAGAGCTTCTTTTCAGCACCAGGGAGTGAATCTGCTACACCTCTACACCTGGCTTTCAGCGGAGCCTTGTCTGGCAGTTCATTCAGCCTCATTTACTGCCTTTAAAAAAAAACAAGGCTGATATGGCTGACTTGCTTAAATAAATGTGGTTTCTACTGACAATTGAGATGTACAAACTATGTTATAAGGGGACGACGAACGGATAAGAGGCAATCCGTAATTTCGATTAAGACAATGTGCGAGCTAGGATAGATGTAGTCAATATAGCTATTTGTTCAGAACTTTTGAAATGTACAGTGACAAAATTCAGAACATAGGCTGTTATTAAAGTATTCTCCCTGTACACTAAGTCAGAACCGTAGGATAAATAAAGGGGGCATATAAGCAGACAAATAAAATATTTGATGATGACATTACTCTAGAACAGGCTATAGGCTACAGGTGCACCACCAAGTCAGAGCAGTAGGCTAAATTATGAGGGGGAAAGGGACCAAATTATTAGGGTGAGGCACATGGGCTACTAACAGCTTACTAAACAACATACACTTAGTATTATGTCCAATGGCCGATGAGCAGTGATATGTTTTATCTATAATTTATCTTCATATGACAAGGATTGAAAAGGATTTGCCAGTAGATTGTCAACTTGATTCATGATGATGACTACTTGTCTAGCTTGCTAACTAAGATTTTGGAAATATGGTGTTAATATGATCAGTCCAATCAAAACTAAGGTAGATATTACGTGATATTACCTTGAGCCTTCTTGGATGGGCACTTCTAATGTAAATCTATGGCAGAACCCAAGGGGCTTGAATTTTCGAGCTGTCCTCATAGATTTTGCGGTGACGTAGTGTCCCCATGAATGACAGAACACTGAGCCAATCAAGTCGCAACTAGAGAACATTACCAAACCCTACCCTTTATAGTTTCCACTGGCTGCCACACCACCACAGAAAGCACTGAGCTAGGCTGAAACACCTAGATTTTGGAGCTGCCTTATGCAAGAAAGGAAATAAAGAGACCATGGTTGTATGCGGCTTTATTAACTGAATTATTATTATTTTTACATTGTTTACAAACTGAAATGTGACATGTATTAATGCCATCATCATACTTGTTTTTTTGTTAACAGGTGGGGCGAAAAACAGAGCCCCACACACCCTGGATGATGGGTCGCCACTGTGTGTGTGTGTGTGTGCCCGTGTGTGCGTGTGTGTGCTTGTGTGCGTGTGTGTGCGTGTGTGTGTGCATTGAATGACTATGGGAGTTTGAAACCTGACTGGCTGGTTGGGTAGCCTCTGAAAGAGAGAGATTAATCCTGATCAACTACTTGGCCAAAGGTCAAGTTGATACAAATAAAATCCCATAGGTTCATTGTCAGTGTAAGACACGCAATTTGAAGATTCCATTGATAATTTGATAAATAAAAAGTGTAATTGGTGTTAGTCAATTTAAATGAAAGTAGACTACATTGTGTGCAAAATTATTAATCATATCAATAGTAAATGAAGGTTTGAAGGGTTTTAATAACCTTATATTTTATCATCAGGTCTCCATTTAAGAAAATCCTCAGTGTTTGATGTTACTTTCATTGGTGTTACTACTCCTACCAGTAGCACAATGTTATTATAATGGTACACATGACTTAAAGTCATTAAGCTGCCAAATTAGTTGATTTAGAATCAGAAGATGTATCCAAATACATTTAAATCAAATAAAAAATATGTTTTTTTTTCTTCAAATGCCATGCCCAAATGCTACCACAGAGAAGAAGATAGAAACACCTTCTGCTCTGTATGAAAGCAAAGAGAGACATTGTTTCTTAACAATCTGAGACTAGAATATTGCCTATACAGGGTCTGTGTGTGTGTGTGTGTGTGTGTGTGTGTGTGTGTGTGTGTGTGTGTGTGTGTGTGTGTGTGTGTGTGTGTGTGTGTGTGCGTGTGTGTGTGTGTGTGTGTGCGTGTGCGTGTGCGTGTGTGTGTGTCTCAGACTGCTGAGTCACTGTGGGAGTTTGAAACCTGAATGACAATGTACACTGTGTGGACATACAATCAACACTGTAGTCCACCCTCTGTACAGAGAGACTATCAACACTGTTGCCTACACTATGTACAGCCTAGATAAATAGATTATGAACACAATCCTAGTCTGTGAACAGGTGAACGTACAGGTGACTGGGGAACAGAACAGATTCAACTCAAGCAGCTAGTCTTACAGGTAGAAAACATTTACTTCAGTCCAGCAGTATTACTGTTAGAATCACACTACAGATTAAATCATTACATAACACATTCCAAAACATGGTATGTGAGTTTTATAAGAGGGTTATATGAGGGATACTATCTTACATCAGTAAAAGCATTAGATAATTCATGGTCATATATTATATATTGGTTGTACATTGTGTTGCAGCAATCTCTTGCAGGTAAGTTAGTTAGTGATCTGTGGTTGTTCAATGCCTGAACAGAAATTATTTAACTAAACAAATGAAGGCACACATAGTTACTACAATTGTCCATATTGTATTCACTTTATACTCATTGCATGACCCTTGAGATGAGGCATCTTAATTTCAAGGGATTCCTGCAAATATGATACAAAAAGCCTACACACGTCAATATTTTAGTAATATAGCTAGTTGGGTAGTTTCTTCACCATAAAATCAATGAATTGTACTAATTCCAGAGGATAAGACTGGAATATCAATGAGTCTAAGATGATCCTTTCCATACCTCAATAGGAAGGTTGCCATGCCAACCATGTTTGACTGAAGCAGAAACCGACTTGGCTAGACTAACAGGGTAGTGTCCTGTATACCTGTGCCTCTCCTCTCAATCCTGGCTGGGGGCCACAACACGGGGGACCAGCTTCAGCTTGATGGGCTTCGTTGGGGCGATGAAGCCGTTGTCAAACAGCTCCAGAGGAACCTGAGGACACATCCAGGAAGTCAATATAAAAACCGATATGAATACAGCACCACACAGTCTCTCAATGTAATCAGTTATGGTTTAATTCTGTTTTGAGAACCTAAACAGCTACTACAGTCAACAACACAAAGATAAGCCATCACAAGCCAACATTCAACACCAACATATTCAAAAACTTGCACGCATACACACAAAGACTCAAGCACACCAATAATCCCATTGAGACAATCAGTAATCTCACTTCTGTCTCCTTGCAGGTGACAAAACTGAAGCTCTGGAGGATCTCTACTATCACCAGCTTAATGGTCTGGAGGGCGAATCTCATGCCGATACAGTTCCTGGGCCCCATCCCAAACGGAAGGAAGGTGTAGGGATCAATGTTCTCTCTGTTCTCCTTACTGAACCTGAGGACAGAGGAGTGTTCAGATCAAAGTAGCATTCAGCACTGTGTCCAACACTAGAGTAGTGTTCAGCAATGCTACAGAATATTTAACTAGAGTAGTGGTCAGTAACTCTACAGACTCTATAACTAGAGTAGTGTTCAGCAATGCTACAGAATATTTAGCTAGAGTAGTGGTCAGTAACTCTACAGACTGTATAACTAGTAGTGGTCGGTAACTCTACAGACTCTATAACTAGAGTAGTGGTCAACAACTCTACAGACTCTATATCTAGTAGATGTGTCACATCTGCTCCTGCAACGCCCTCTGGTGTTCATCCGGTGTCTTCTTGACCTGCAGTTACTCCCCCTGCACACTCTCTCTCCCTCTCTGTGTGATTGTGTGTTTGGAGACAGGTGTGTTGGAGTCAGAGCAGATCCCTACCAGCTGCAATCTGTTCCATAATCAAGACCTCTACAAATACTCAGTCCTGCCACTTCCATACTGCCAGATCATAATCTGTGCTCATTCTGCCCACTCTGACTCTGGTCCCTGTCTCCTGTCACCCATTCCACATCTCACCACCCAAATACCTTGCTCTGGATTTTACTCACCACCACTACCTTAGAATCCCGTCAGGACCTGTTTACCCTGTTCTACTCAGCTAACTCCAAACTCAGTCTCCACATCTGTTTTTTCTGCAACTCATCCGAGCTTGCCCAGATTTGCACTCCATATCTCCCTGTGTAAAAAAATAATATTTTGGTTCATTCATCCCTGTTTCCTCATCTGAGTCTGCTCTTGGGTTCCCCTGTGTTGCTCTGCTTAACAAGTGGTCAGTAACTCTACAGACTGTTTAACTACAGTAGTGGACAGTACCTATACAGACTGTTTAACTAGAGTAGTGGACAGTAACTATACAGACTCTATAACTAGAGCAGTGGACAGTAACTATACAGACTCTATAACTAGTAGTGGTCAGTAACTCCACAGTCTCTACATTTAGTAGTGGTCAGTAACTCTACAGAGAGTAACAAGAAGTGGTCAGTAACTCTAGACACTACAATGAGATTAGTGGTCAGTGGTCAGTAACTCTAGACACTATAACGAGAGTAGTGGTCAGTGGTCAGTAACTCTACAGACTCTATAACTAGAGTAGTGGACAATAACTCTACAGACTCTATAACTAGTACTGGTCAGTAACTCTACAGACTCTACAACTAGAGTAGTGGTCAGTAACTCTAGACACTATAACGAGAGTAGTGGTCAGTGGTCAGTAACTCTACAGACTTTATAACTAGTAGTGGTCAGTAACTCTACAGACTCTATATAACAAGAGTAGTGGTCAGTAACTATACAGACTCTATAACTAGAGTAGTGGTCAGTACCTCTACAGACTCTATAACTAGTAGTGGTCAGGAACTCTACAGACTCTATAACTAGAGTAGTGGTCAATACCTCTACAGACTCTACAACTAGAGTAGTGGTCAGTAACTCTACAGACTCTATCCCTAGTAGTGGTCAGCAACTCTACAGACTATATAACTAGTAGTGGTCAGTAACTCTACAGACTCTATACCTAGTAGTGGTCAGCAACTCTACAGACTCTATAACTAGAGTAGTGGACAATAACTCTACAGACTCTATAACTAGTACTGGTCAGTAACTCTACAGACTCTACAACTAGAGTAGTGGTCAGTAACTCTAGACACTATAACGAGAGTAGTGGTCAGTGGTCAGTAACTCTACAGACTTTATAACTAGTAGTGGTCAGTAACTCTACAGACTCTATATAACAAGAGTAGTGGTCAGTAACTATACAGACTCTATAACTAGAGTAGTGGTCAGTACCTCTACAGACTCTATAACTAGTAGTGGTCAGGAACTCTACAGACTCTATAACTAGAGTAGTGGTCAATACCTCTACAGACTCTACAACTAGAGTAGTGGTCAGTAACTCTACAGACTCTATCCCTAGTAGTGGTCAGCAACTCTACAGACTATATAACTAGTAGTGGTCAGTAACTCTACAGACTCTATACCTAGTAGTGGTCAGCAACTCTACAGACTCTATAACTAGTAGTGGTCGGTAACTCTACAGACTCTATAACTAGAGTAGTGGTCAGTAACTCTACAGACTCTATAACTCGAGTAGTGATCAGTAACTCTACAGACTCTATAACTAGAGTAGTGGTCAGTACCTCTACAGACTCTATAACAAGGAGTGGTCAGTAACTCTACAGACTCTATAACTAGAGTAGTGGTCAGTAACTCTACAGACTCTATAACTAGAGTAGTGGTCAGTAACTCTACAGAATATATAACTAGAGCAGTGGTCAGTAACTCTACAGACTGTATAACTAGAGTAGTGGTCAATAACTCTACAGACTCTATAACTAGAGTAGTGGTCAGTAACTCTACAGACTCTATACCTAGTAGTGGTCAGTACCTCTACAGACTCTATAACAAGTAGTGGTCAGTAACTCTACAGACTCTATAACTAGAGTAGTGGTCAGTAACTCTACAGACTCTATAACTAGTAGTGGTCAGTAACTCTACAGACTCTATAACTAGTAGTGGTCAGTAACTCTACAGACTCTATAACTAGTAGTGGTCAGTAACTCTACAGACTCTATAACTAGAGTAGTGGTCAGTAACTCTACAGGCTCTATAACTAGCAGTGTTCAGTAACTCTACAGACTCTATAACTAGTAGTGGGCAGTAACTCTACAGACTCTATAACTAGAGTAGTGGTCAGCAACTCTACAGACTATATAACTAGTAGTGGTCAGTAACTCTACAGACTCTATACCTAGTAGTGGTCAGCAACTCTACAGACTCTATAACTAGTAGTGGTCGGTAACTCTACAGACTCTATAACTAGAGTAGTGGTCAGTAACTCTACAGACTCTATAACTCGAGTAGTGATCAGTAACTCTACAGACTCTATAACTAGAGTAGTGGTCAGTACCTCTACAGACTCTATAACAAGGAGTGGTCAGTAACTCTACAGACTCTATAACTAGAGTAGTGGTCAGTAACTCTACAGACTCTATAACTAGAGTAGTGGTCAGTAACTCTACAGAATATATAACTAGAGCAGTGGTCAGTAACTCTACAGACTGTATAACTAGAGTAGTGGTCAATAACTCTACAGACTCTATAACTAGAGTAGTGGTCAGTAACTCTACAGACTCTATACCTAGTAGTGGTCAGTACCTCTACAGACTCTATAACAAGTAGTGGTCAGTAACTCTACAGACTCTATAACTAGAGTAGTGGTCAGTAACTCTACAGACTCTATAACTAGTAGTGGTCAGTAACTCTACAGACTCTATAACTAGTAGTGGTCAGTAACTCTACAGACTCTATAACTAGTAGTGGTCAGTAACTCTACAGACTCTATAACTAGAGTAGTGGTCAGTAACTCTACAGGCTCTATAACTAGTAGTGTTCAGTAACTCTACAGACTCTATAACTAGTAGTGGGCAGTAACTCTACAGACTCTATAACTAGAGTAGTGGTCAGTAACTCTACAGACTCTATATAACAATAGTAGTGGTCAGTAACTCTACAGACTCTATAACTAGAGTAGTGTTCAGTAACTCTACAGACTCTATAACTAGAGTAGTGTTCAGTAACTCTACAGACTCTAAAACTAGTAGTGGTCAGTAACTCTACAGACTCTATAACTAGAGTAGTGGTAAGTAACTCTACAGAATATATAACTAGAGTAGTGGTCAGTAACTCTACAGACTCTATACCTAGTAGTGGTCAGTAACTCTACAGACTCTATAACTAGAGTAGTGGTCAGTAAATCTACAGACTCTATACCTAGTAGTGGTCAGTACCTCTACAGACTCTATAACAAGTAGTGGTCAGTAACTCTACAGACTCTATAACTAGAGTAGTGGTCAGTAACTCTACAGACTCTATAACTAGTAGTGGTCAGTAACTCTACATACTCTATAACTAGTAGTGGTCAGTAACTCTACAGGCTCTATAACTAGTAGTGGTCAGTAACTCTACAGACTCTATAACTAGAGTAGTGGTCAGTAACTCTACAGACTCTATAACTAGAGTAGTGGTCAGTAACTCTACAGGCTCTATAACTAGTAGTGGTCAGTAACTCTACAGACTCTATAACTAGTAGTGGTCAGTAACTCTACAGACTCTATAACTAGAGTAGTGGTCAGTAACTCTACAGACTCTATATAACAATAGTAGTGGTCAGTAACTCTACAGACTCTATAACTAGAGTAGTGTTCAGTAACTCTACAGACTCTATAACTTGTAGTGGTCAGTAACTCTACAAACTCTATAACTAGTAGTGGTCAGTTACTCTACAGACTCTAAAACTAGTAGTGGTCAGTAACTCTACAGACTCTATAACTAGTAGTGGTCAATAACTCTACAGACTCTATAACTAAAGTAGTGGTCAGTAACTCTACAGACTCTATAACTTGTAGTGGTCAGTAACTCTACAGACTCTATAACTAGTAGAGGTCAGTAACTCTACAGACTCTATAACTAGTAGTGGTCAGTAACTCTACAGACTCTATAACTAGTAGTGGTCAGTAACTCTACAGACTCTATAACTAGTAGTGGTCAGTAACTCTACAGACTCTATAACTAGTAGTGGTCAGTAACTCTACAGACTCTATAACTAGTAGTGGTCAGTAACTCTACATACTTTATAACTAGAGTAGTGGTCAGTAACTCTACAGACTCTATAACTAGAGTAGTGGTCAGTAACTCTACAGGCTCTATAACTAGTAGTGTTCAGTAACTCTACAGACTCTATAACTAGTAGTGGGCAGTAACTCTACAGACTCTATAACTAGAGTAGTGGTCAGTAACTCTACAGACTCTATATAACAATAGTAGTGGTCAGTAACTCTACAGACTCTATAACTAGAGTAGTGTTCAGTAACTCTACAGACTCTATAACTAGAGTAGTGTTCAGTAACTCTACAGACTCTAAAACTAGTAGTGGTCAGTAACTCTACAGACTCTATAACTAGAGTAGTGGTCAGTAACTCTACAGAATATATAACTAGAGTAGTGGTCAGTAACTCTACAGACTCTATACCTAGTAGTGGTCAGTAACTCTACAGACTCTATAACTAGAGTAGTGGTCAGTAAATCTACAGACTCTATACCTAGTAGTGGTCAGTACCTCTACAGACTCTATAACAAGTAGTGGTCAGTAACTCTACAGACTCTATAACTAGAGTAGTGGTCAGTAACTCTACAGACTCTATAACTAGTAGTGGTCAGTAACTCTACATACTCTATAACTAGTAGTGGTCAGCAACTCTACAGGCTCTATAACTAGTAGTGGTCAGTAACTCTACAGACTCTATAACTAGAGTAGTGGTCAGTAACTCTACAGACTCTATAACTAGAGTAGTGGTCAGTAACTCTACAGGCTCTATAACTAGTAGTGGTCAGTAACTCTACAGACTCTATAACTAGTAGTGGTCAGTAACTCTACAGACTCTATAACTAGAGTAGTGGTCAGTAACTCTACAGACTCTATATAACAATAGTAGTGGTCAGTAACTCTACAGACTCTATAACTAGAGTAGTGTTCAGTAACTCTACAGACTCTATAACTAGAGTAGTGTTCAGTAACTCTACAGACTCTAAAACTAGTAGTGTTCAGTAACTCTACAGACTCTATAACTAGTAGTGGGCAGTAACTCTACAGACTCTATAACTAGAGTAGTGGTCAGTAACTCTACAGACTCTATATAACAATAGTAGTGGTCAGTAACTCTACAGACTCTATAACTAGAGTAGTGTTCAGTAACTCTACAGACTCTATAACTAGAGTAGTGTTCAGTAACTCTACAGACTCTAAAACTAGTAGTGGTCAGTAACTCTACAGACTCTATAACTAGAGTAGTGGTAAGTAACTCTACAGAATATATAACTAGAGTAGTGGTCAGTAACTCTACAGACTCTATACCTAGTAGTGGTCAGTAACTCTACAGACTCTATAACTAGAGTAGTGGTCAGTAAATCTACAGACTCTATACCTAGTAGTGGTCAGTACCTCTACAGACTCTATAACAAGTAGTGGTCAGTAACTCTACAGACTCTATAACTAGAGTAGTGGTCAGTAACTCTACAGACTCTATAACTAGTAGTGGTCAGTAACTCTACATACTCTATAACTAGAAGTGGTCAGTAACTCTACAGGCTCTATAACTAGTAGTGGTCAGTAACTCTACAGACTCTATAACTAGAGTAGTGGTCAGTAACTCTACAGACTCTATAACTAGAGTAGTGGTCAGTAACTCTACAGGCTCTATAACTAGTAGTGGTCAGTAACTCTACAGACTCTATAACTAGTAGTGGTCAGTAACTCTACAGACTCTATAACTAGAGTAGTGGTCAGTAACTCTACAGACTCTATATAACAATAGTAGTGGTCAGTAACTCTACAGACTCTATAACTAGAGTAGTGTTCAGTAACTCTACAGACTCTATAACTTGTAGTGGTCAGTAACTCTACAAACTCTATAACTAGTAGTGGTCAGTTACTCTACAGACTCTAAAACTAGTAGTGGTCAGTAACTCTACAGACTCTATAACTAGTAGTGGTCAATAACTCTACAGACTCTATAACTAAAGTAGTGGTCAGTAACTCTACAGACTCTATAACTTGTAGTGGTCAGTAACTCTACAGACTCTATAACTAGTAGAGGTCAGTAACTCTACAGACTCTATAACTAGTAGTGGTCAGTAACTCTACAGACTCTATAACTAGTAGTGGTCAGTAACTCTACAGACTCTATAACTAGTAGTGGTCAGTAACTCTACAGACTCTATAACTAGTAGTGGTCAGTAACTCTACAGACTCTATAACTAGTAGTGGTCAGTAACTCTACATACTTTATAACTAGAGTAGTGGTCAGTAACTCTACAGACTCTATAACTAGAGTAGTGGTCAGTAACTCTACAGGCTCTATAACTAGTAGTGTTCAGTAACTCTACAGACTCTATAACTAGTAGTGGGCAGTAACTCTACAGACTCTATAACTAGAGTAGTGGTCAGTAACTCTACAGACTCTATATAACAATAGTAGTGGTCAGTAACTCTACAGACTCTATAACTAGAGTAGTGTTCAGTAACTCTACAGACTCTATAACTAGAGTAGTGTTCAGTAACTCTACAGACTCTAAAACTAGTAGTGGTCAGTAACTCTACAGACTCTATAACTAGAGTAGTGGTCAGTAACTCTACAGAATATATAACTAGAGTAGTGGTCAGTAACTCTACAGACTCTATACCTAGTAGTGGTCAGTAACTCTACAGACTCTATAACTAGAGTAGTGGTCAGTAAATCTACAGACTCTATACCTAGTAGTGGTCAGTACCTCTACAGACTCTATAACAAGTAGTGGTCAGTAACTCTACAGACTCTATAACTAGAGTAGTGGTCAGTAACTCTACAGACTCTATAACTAGTAGTGGTCAGTAACTCTACATACTCTATAACTAGTAGTGGTCAGTAACTCTACAGGCTCTATAACTAGTAGTGGTCAGTAACTCTACAGACTCTATAACTAGAGTAGTGGTCAGTAACTCTACAGACTCTATAACTAGAGTAGTGGTCAGTAACTCTACAGGCTCTATAACTAGTAGTGGTCAGTAACTCTACAGACTCTATAACTAGTAGTGGTCAGTAACTCTACAGACTCTATAACTAGAGTAGTGGTCAGTAACTCTACAGACTCTATATAACAATAGTAGTGGTCAGTAACTCTACAGACTCTATAACTAGAGTAGTGTTCAGTAACTCTACAGACTCTATAACTTGTAGTGGTCAGTAACTCTACAAACTCTATAACTAGTAGTGGTCAGTTACTCTACAGACTCTAAAACTAGTAGTGGTCAGTAACTCTACAGACTCTATAACTAGTAGTGGTCAATAACTCTACAGACTCTATAACTAAAGTAGTGGTCAGTAACTCTACAGACTCTATAACTTGTAGTGGTCAGTAACTCTACAGACTCTATAACTAGTAGTGGTCAGTAACTCTACAGACTCTATAACTAGTAGTGGTCAGTAACTCTACAGACTCTATAACTAGTAGTGGTCAGTAACTCTACAGACTCTATAACTAGTAGTGGTCAGTAACTCTACAGACTCTATAACTAGTAGTGGTCAGTAACTCTACAGACTCTATAACTAGTAGTGGTCAGTAACTCTACATACTTTATAACTAGAGTAGTGGTCAGAAACTCTACAGACTCTAACTAAAGTAGTGGTCAGTAACTCTACAGACTCTATAACTAGAGTAGTGGTCAGTAACTCTACAGGCTCTATAACTAGTAGTGGTCAGTAACTCAACAGACTCTTATAACTAGTAGTGGTCAGTAACTCTACAGACTCTATAACTAGAGTAGTGGTCAATAACTCCACAGACTCTATAACTAGTAGTGGTCAGTAACTTTACAGACTCTATAACTAGTATTGGTCAGAAACTCTTTAACTAGAGTAGCGGTCAGTAACTCTACAGACTCTATAACTAGTAGTGGTCAGAAACTCTACAGACTCTATAACTAGTAGTGTTCAGTAACTCTACAGACTCTATAACTAGAGTAGTGGTCAGTAACTCTACAGACTATAAATAGTAGTGGTCAGTAACTCTATAGACTATAACTAGTAGTGGTCAGTGACTGTACAGACTCTATAACTAGTAGTGGTCAATAACTCTACAGACTCTATAACTAGAGTAGTGGTCAATAACTCTACAGACTCTATAACTAGTAGTGGTCAGTAACTCTACAGACTCTATAACTAGAGTAGTGGTCAGTAACTCTACAGACTCTATAACTAGTAGTGGTCAGTAACTCTACAGACTATAAATAGTAGTGGTCAGTAACTCCACAGTCTCTATAATTGGTAGTGTTCAGTAACTGTGTAGTAGGACTCAGTAGACGAGACTATTTGTTCTTTACTATGGTAGAGTACAGTAGGATAGAGTAGAGCCAAGAGTTTGGGTCGTTCCACATTAAACTGGAACAACAGACCATGACTTTTTGGTTCTTTATGAAATTGAATACATTACTTTTAAAAAATATAATACACAAAAAAGGAGGAAGGATGTTTGGTACATGGTTTAATTTTGATTTATTTTTTTAGCCCTTTTTCCTCCCCATTTCATTGTATCCAATTGGTAGTTACAGTCTTGTCTCATCGCTGCAACTCCCCTACGGACTCGGCAGAGGCGAAGGTCGAGAGCCATGCGTCCTCCAAAACACAACCCAACCAAGCTGCTAGTGGCACATAGTGGCACACCACTGCTTCTTGACACAATGCACATTCAACCCGGAAGCCAGCCGCACCAATGTGTCAGAGGAAACACCGTACACCTGGCGACCTGGTCAGCTTGCACTGCGCACAGCCTGCCACAGGAGTCGCTAGTGCGTAATGAGACAAGGATATCTTTGCCGGCCAAACCCTCCCTAACCCGGACGACGCTGGGACAATTGTGAGTCACCCAATGGGCCTCCCGGTCGCGGCCTGCTGCGACAGAGATTCTGGGCTTAAACCCAGAATCTCTGGTGGCACAGCTAGCACTGTGATGCAGTGCCTTAGACCACTGCGCCATCATGGTCTGTTTTTTGTTCCAGTTTTGTGCGAAATGACCAAGTCGTAAAGCAGAGACGAGTGTTACTGTATGTACCGTACCTCTCTGGTCGGAAGACTTCAGGTTTGGGCCAGTGTGTTGGGTGGTGGTGAAGGACCATGATTGGGATCATGACAACAGTTCCCTTGGGGATGGTCACACCATTCACCTCCACGGTCGCCTTGGCAACCCTCTCTAGCCGGCTGATGATGGGATACACCCGCAAGGTCTCGTTGATGACCATGTCCAGATATTCCATCTGCATCAGCCCTTCATAGGTGGGTGGAGCCTGCAGGGAGACAGGCACAACTTCACTACCCTTCATGGGAAACACTTGAGTGACCTTTGGCCATCGAGATCCTATTTAATTACTAGAGGGGCTATGTCATAAATCCTCAAAGTTCCAGAATGGGGTGAAAATAGCAGCTTGAGGTCACCTTGTCGGGGAAGATCTGGTCGATCTCATCCTGCAGGGCAGCCTGGACGTCAGGGTTTGTTGCCAGGTTGTAGGATAGGAAACCCAGTGTGCTGCTGCTGGTCTCATAGCCCCCAAAGATGTATGTCAACGCCTGGGACAGGATCTCATGGTCCGTCAGCCCTGGAACACAACCACAACACAATCGCTCAGCCCTGCTGAAAACCAAACATCTAGACCATCTAGAACCTGGGTTCTGCTTGTCTATTCTAGTCAAACAGGTCTGACCAGCATTGTCTAATGGGTTCTGCTGGCTGACCAGCATGGTCTAGTTGGTTATGCTGGCATCCCATCCTTCATTGTGTTTTCGCTGGGGACCAGCCTTTGTTGTGGTTTTGCTGGTGATCAGCATTTGCTGTGTTTTTTGCTGGTGTCCAGTATTTTCGCTGTATGTTGGACACTAGTGACCAGCATCAAGTCACATTATGCTGGCTTGCAAAGTGATGTTTAAATCCTATTGGAATTTCACCCGAAGTGGATTCCCACAATCTCTATTCAGATTCCATCTAAACTGGACCTACCATTTCAGTAATGGGTGCAATAAATTCAACTAACAGATTGGATTAGTTTAGAAAAATGTAAGTTATTTATCTGTAGCATAAAATTAATTAATTAATTAATCAATCAGCACTGGCATACCACACACCCCAGCAGCCCCTGCATGGCGGGGGGCTTACAGGGTCTTTTATCTCAGCCGCGTGTAGAATAGCAGGAAATTAGCTATAGCAATGCTAAATTCTATAAACTTCATTGCAGAATGTGTAGAACAGCATGGGGACTGGCTATAAAACGGCACATTTTACTTGTGCTCCAGATACTCTACAAGTCTAGAGAAGGCCAGTTTGATTGCTTCTTTTATTGCTTTTATTGCTTCTTTAATCAGGACAACTGAGCTGTTGCAAAAGGGTTTTCTAATGATAAATTAGCCCTTCAAAGTTATAAACTTGGATTAGCTAACACAACGTGCCATTGGAACACAGGAGTGATGGTTGCTGATAATGGGCCTCTGTACACCTACGTAGATATTCCATTAAAAATCAGCCGTTTCCAGCTACAATAGTCATTTACAACATTAACAATGTCTACACTGTATTTATGATCAATTTGAGGTTATTTTAATGGACAAAAACAAGGACATTTCTAAGTGACCCCAAACTTTTGAATGGTAGAATAATATGAAACGCTCTGAGATTAGGTTGTACAGAGAGAACCACAACACAATAGCGCAGAATGAACCACAAAATGACCGTTGTCACCCCTGTCCATGATTTTGAGTTACTTACCTTTGTGTGCAGCCTCCTTGGACCTGTGGTCCTGTGGGATCTGAGAGTCCACCATCAGCTGCATTAAGTCCACTCTGGTCTGCAGGGCCAAACCAAACACCACACCTATCAGTAATCATGATGCCACTTCAGTGGGGTTGAGGATAAGGTTTGGGGTTTATGCCTAGTACTGACTGGGGTATGGTTGGGGTGGAAATGAAATCAAATCAAATTTGTCACATAGACTTTGCCATAAAATTGTTGCTTATGAGCCCGTCCCAATGATAGAGTTAAATATAATTTAAAATAAAAATAGCAACACAAGTAATAAAATACACAAGAATGAACTATATACAGGGAGAACGCATACCATATCAAGTGCAGGGGTACGAGATAGTAAGGTAGGTACTGTATGTGTATAAAGGCAGGCAGGGCTCTAAGCTGACCTTTTTTACAGGGAGCTTGTGTGCTCCTAAGTTGAAAATCTAGGCGTACACAAAGAAATTTAGGAACACAATGAAAAATATTTCTGACATTAAAGCTAGAATCCTTAATTTTTGCCATGGGTGCTGGTGCTCCTAAATACAAATTCCAGGTGGCACAGCTAAATATTTAGGAGCATATGTGAGTAAAATGGTTGCACTGTAGAGCCCATGCAGTTTGAAGCGACTAGGCATCAGGATAGGTTAGGTTTAGGGTGGTTAGGTTCAGGGTAGGTGGTTAGGTTTAGGGTAGGTGGTTATGGTTAAGGGTAGGTGGTTAGGTTTAGGGTAGGTGGTTAGGTTTAGGGTAGGTGGTTAGGTTTAGGGTAGGTGGTTAGGTTAAGGGTAGGTGGTTAGGTTTAGGGTAGGTGGTTAGGTTTAGGGTAGGTGGTTAGGTTTAGGGTAGGTGGTTAGGTTTAGGGTAGGTGGTTAGGTTTAGGGTAGGTGGTTATGGTTTAGGGTAGGTGGTTATGGTTAAGGGTAGGTGGTTAGGTTTAGGGTAGGTGGTTATGGTTTAGGGTAGGTGGTTATGGTTAAGGGTTGTAGCTCACATTGTGTACATTCTTGCTCCTCTCTGCTTTGATCTTCCTCAGGAAGGAATAGAAGAATTTCATAGCACCAGCAGGTAGGAAAGAGACATTACACTTTTCCAGGAGCGGACGCATAAACGGGAACAACACTGGAGTGAGAGAAGGAGAGAAGTAACAGGAGAGGAGAAGACAGGAGAGAAGATAATTGAAATGAAGAAACAAGAAGAGATGAGGAATTAATAAAAGAAAAGCGTGGCAATTTACACTGTACATGGAAATGAAAAATACATTGCTTTTAACAAGGCACGTCATTCCTCTTTGACTACATCAGAGAGATACAGGGACTACAAAGGCACGTCATTACTCTTTGACTACATCAGAGAGATACAGGGACTACAAAGGCACGTCATTACTCTTTGACTACATCAGAGAGATACAGGGACTACAAAGGCACGTCATTACTCTTTGACTACATCAGAGAGATACAGGGACTACAAAGGCACGTCATTACTCTTTGACTACATCAGAGAGATACAGGGACTACAAAGGCACGTCATTCCTCTTTGACTACATCAGAGAGATACAGGGACTACAAAGGCATGTCATTCCTCTTTGACTACATCAGAGAGATACAGGGACTATAAAGGCACGTCATTACTCTTTGACTACATCAGAGAGATACAGGGACTACAAAGGCATGTCATTCCTCTTTGACTACATCAGAGAGATACAGGGACTACAAAGGCACGTCATTACTCTTTGACTACATCAGAGAGATACAGGGACTACAAAGGCACGTCATTACTCTTTGACTACATCAGAGAGATACAGGGACTACAAAGGCACGTCATTACTCTTTGACTACATCAGAGAGATACAGGGACTACAAAGGCATGTCATTACTCTTTGACTACATCAGAGAGATACAGGGACTACAAAGGCATGTCATTCCTCTTTGACTACATCAGAGAGATACAGGGACTACAAAGGCATGTCATTCCTCTTTGACTACATCAGAGAGATACAGGGACTACAAAGGCACGTCATTACTCTTTGACTACATCAGAGAGATACAGGGACTACAAAGGCATGTCATTACTCTTTGACTACATCAGAGAGATACAGGGACTACAAAGGCATGTCATTCCTCTTTGACTACATCAGAGAGATACAGGGACTACAAAGGCACGTCATTACTCTTTGACTACATCAGAGAGATACAGGGACTACAAAGGCACGTCATTCCTCTTTGACTACATCAGAGAGATACAGGGACTACAAAGGCATGTCATTCCTCTTTGACTACATCAGAGAGATACAGGGACTACAAAGGCATGTCATTCCTCTTTGACTACATCAGAGAGATACAGGGACTACAAAGGCACCTCATTACTCTTTGACTACATCAGAGAGATACAGGGACTACAAAGGCATGTCATTCCTCTTTGACTACATCAGAGAGATACAGGGACTACAAAGGCATGTCATTACTCTTTGACTACATCAGAGAGATACAGGGACTACAAAGGCATGTCATTCCTCTTTGACTACATCAGAGAGATACAGGGACTACAAAGGCATGTCATTCCTCTTTGACTACATCAGAGAGATACAGGGACTACAAAGGCATGTCATTCCTCTTTGACTACATCAGAGAGATACAGGGACTACAAAGGCATGTCATTCCTCTTTGACTACATCAGAGAGATACAGGGACTACAAAGGCATGTCATTCCTCTTTGACTACATCAGAGAGATACAGGGACTACAAAGGCATGTCATTCCTCTTTGACTACATCAGAGAGATACAGGGACTACAAAGGCATGTCATTCCTCTTTGACTACATCAGAGAGATACAGGGACTACAAAGGCATGTCATTCCTCTTTGACTACATCAGAGAGATACAGGGACTACAAAGGCATGTCATTACTCTTTGACTACATCAGAGAGATACAGGGACTACAAAGGCACGTCATTACTCTTTGACTACATCAGAGAGATACAGGGACTACAAAGGCATGTCATTCCTCTTTGACTACATCAGAGAGATACAGGGACTACAAAGGCATGTCATTCCTCTTTGACTACATCAGAGAGATACAGGGACTACAAAGGCATGTCATTCCTCTTTGACTACATCAGAGAGATACAGGGACTACAAAGGCATGTCATTCCTCTTTGACTACATCAGAGAGATACAGGGACTACAAAGGCACGTCATTACTCTTTGACTACATCAGAGAGATACAGGGACTACAAAGGCACGTCATTCCTCTTTGACTACATCAGAGAGATACAGGGACTACAAAGGCATGTCATTCCTCTTTGACTACATCAGAGAGATACAGGGACTACAAAGGCATGTCATTCCTCTTTGACTACATCAGAGAGATACAGGGACTACAAAGGCATGTCATTCCTCTTTGACTACATCAGAGAGATACAGGGACTACAAAGGCATGTCATTACTCTTTGACTACATCAGAGAGATACAGGGACTACAAAGGCATGTCATTCCTCTTTGACTATATCAGAGAGATACAGGGACTACATTATGTTCACAAACGCGCACAGCTTACCTACTAAGATTAGGAGAGGATTTAACAGGTTGAATTTGAGTAGTTTCTTTATGTTGACAACTAAGGGATCGTTGGGTTGGTTGATAGAATCAATGTCAACACTGAACGCGCTACTTGCCACCACGTCCATACTGTAGGCCCCAAAGATTCTGGGAAACACACACACACAATAAAATGCATGAGAAAGATGTAATGTTACTGCCTCATTCGCGCATTTAACAAACTGCATTACCCATACTCACTCTTTAACTTCCAGGACCTCGTCAGTGTCTACCTTCTTCTGCAGAAACTTTACCAGGTTTCTGGAGTGTTGAGTCATTATCATGAACATCTGTCAAAAAATAAGATACATATAGTCTTGCTACACTAGACATATTCTCACATTTGTTCTGCATCCTGGATTCTGAAGCTCATCTTTTCTCAGGGCTGGATATAGGGAGCCCAGGTCAACAGCTTTCTCAATGATGCTGGATGTATACTCCACTAGACGTACTCTATAGAGGCTGGATGTATACTCCACTAGACATACTCTATAGAGGCTGGATGTATACTCCACTAGACATACTCTATAGAGGCTGGATGTATACTCCACTAGACGTACTCTATAGAGGCTGGATGTATACTCCACTAGACGTACTCTATAGAGGCTGGATGTATACTCCACTAGACGTACTCTATAGAGGCTGGATGTATACTCCACTAGACGTACTCTATAGAGGCTGGATGTATACTCCACTAGACGTACTCTATAGAGGCTGGATGTATACTCCACTAGACGTACTCTATAGAGGCTGGATGTATACTCCACTAGACGTACTCTATAGAGGCTGGATGTATACTCCACTAGACATACTCTATAGAGACTGGATGTATACTCCACTAGACGTACTCTATAGAGGCTGGATGTATACTCCACTAGACGTACTCTATAGAGGCTGGATGTATACTCCACTAGACGTACTCTATAGAGGCTGGATGTATACTCCACTAGACGTACTCTATAGAGGCTGGATGTATACTCCACTAGACGTACTCTATAGAGGCTGGATGTATACTCCACTAGACGTACTCTATAGAGGCTGGATGTATACTCCACTAGACGTACTCTATAGAGGCTGGATGTATACTCCACTAGACGTACTCTAGAGAGGCTGGATGTATACTCCACTAGACGTACTCTAGAGAGGCTGGATGTATACTCCACTAGACGTACTCTATAGAGGCTGGATGTATACTCCACTAGACGTACTCTATAGAGGCTGGATGTATACTCCACTAGACATACTCTATAGAGGCTGGATGTATACTCCACTAGACGTACTCTATAGAGGCTGGATGTATACTCCACTAGACGTACTCTATAGAGGCTGGATGTATACTCCACTAGACGTACTCTATAGAGGCTGGATGTATACTCCACTAGACGTACTCTATAGAGGCTGGATGTATACTCCACTAGACGTACTCTATAGAGGCTGGATGTATACTCCACTAGACGTACTCTATAGAGGCTGGATGTATACTCCACTAGACGTACTCTATAGAGGCTGGATGTATACTCCACTAGACGTACTCTATAGAGGCTGGATGTATACTCCACTAGACATACTCTATAGAGGCTGGATGTATACTCCACTAGACGTACTCTATAGAGGCTGGATGTATACTCCACTAGACGTACTCTATAGAGGCTGGATGTATACTCCACTAGACGTACTCTATAGAGGCTGGATGTATACTCCACTAGACGTACTCTATAGAGGCTGGATGTATACTCCACTAGACGTACTCTATAGAGGCTGGATGTATACTCCACTAGACGTACTCTATAGAGGCTGGATGTATACTCCACTAGACGTACTGAGGCTGGATGTATACTCCACTAGACGTACTCTATAGAGGCTGGATGTATACTCCACTAGACGTACTCTATAGAGGCTGGATGTATACTCCACTAGACGTACTCTATAGAGGCTGGATGTATACTCCACTAGACGTACTCTATAGAGGCTGGATGTATACTCCACTAGACGTACTCTAGAGAGGCTGGATGTATACTCCACTAGACATACTCTATAGAGGCTGGATGTATACTCCACTAGACGTACTCTATAGAGGCTGGATGTATACTCCACTAGACGTACTCTATATAGGCTGGATGTATACTCCACTAGACGTACTCTATAGAGGCTGGATGTATACTCCACTAGACGTACTCTATAGAGGCTGGATGTATACTCCACTAGACGTACTCTATAGAGGCTGGATGTATACTCCACTAGACGTACTCTATAGAGGCTGGATGTATACTCCACTAGACGTACTCTATAGAGGCTGGATGTATACTCCACTAGACGTACTCTATAGAGGCTGGATGTATACTCCACTAGACGTACTCTATAGAGGCTGGATGTATACTCCACTAGACGTACTCTATAGAGGCTGGATGTATACTCCACTAGACGTACTCTATAGAGGCTGGATGTATACTCCACTAGACGTACTCTATAGAGGCTGGATGTATACTCCACTAGACGTACTCTATAGAGGCTGGATGTATACTCCACTAGACGTACTCTATAGAGGCTGGATGTATACTCCACTAGACGTACTCTATAGAGGCTGGATGTATACTCCACTAGACGTACTCTATAGAGGCTGGATGTATACTCCACTAGACGTACTCTATAGAGGCTGGATGTATACTCCACTAGACGTACTCTATAGAGGCTGGATGTATACTCCACTAGACGTACTCTATAGAGAGGCTGGATGTATACTCCACTAGACATACTCTATAGAGGCTGGATGTATACTCCACTAGACGTACTCTATAGAGGCTGGATGTATACTCCACTAGACGTACTCTAGAGAGGCTGGATGTATACTCCACTAGACGTACTCTATAGAGGCTGGATGTATACTCCACTAGACGTACTCTATAGAGGCTGGATGTATACTCCACTAGACGTACTCTATAGAGGCTGGATGTATACTCCACTAGACGTACTCTATAGAGGCTGGATGTATACTCCACTAGACGTACTCTATAGAGGCTGGATGTATACTCCACTAGACGTACTCTAGAGAGGCTCCACAACCCCTGAGTGCTGTGTGTGTACATTCATGTACGTGTGTCTTTACATCTTTGAGTCGTCCACTGGTGAAGGAGGGAGACAGAGTGCTGCGGATTCTCTTCCACTCATCGTCTTCTACGGTTGTTACAGCGTCGTGGAGCTCTCCGTTCAACCCAAAGTCCTGACCACACACACGTTAGAGAGGTTAGGATCAGGACTGAAGGTTAGAGAGGTTAGGGTTGTTTGGGTATTTCTGCTTACCCGTCTGTTGGTAAACACAGAGTAACATTCCTTCACCAGGATGGTTTTGATCATGGCTGTGTCCATCACACCCATTATGGGCAGTCTGCCATCAAATAACCTAAAAGAATGACAAAATACTAAAATAACTACTAAATACTAAGAATGATTAAAAGAGCCAGAATTACAAATAATTCACCAGAGCATTGAAAACATAGTTCCCCTATACTTGTACAAACGCCCCCCCCCCCCCCCCCCCCACACACACCTATCCCCCCACACACACTCTACCCCCCACACACACCTATCCCCCCACACACTCTCTACCCCCCCCACACACACACTCTACCCCCCCACACACACACTCTACCCCCCCCCCCCACACACACCTATCCCCCCACACACACTCTACCCCTCCCACATACCCCCCCACCCCACCCCCCCACACACACCTATCCCCCCACACACTCTCTACCCCCCCACACACGCACTCTACCCCCCCCCCCACACACACCTATCCCCCCACACACACTCTATCCCCCCCACATACCTATCCCCCACCCCCCCACACACACCTATCCCCCCCACACACACCTACCCCCCCCACACACACCTATCCCCCCACACACACCTACCCCCCCACACACACCTATCCCCCCACACACACCTATCCCCGCACACACACCTACCCCCCCACACACAACTACCCCCCACACACTCTACCCCCCCACACACACCTATCCCCGCACACACACCGACCCCCCCACACACACAACTACCCCCCCACACACACCTATCCCCCCACACACACCTACCTCCTCCCACACACACCTACCCCCCCACACACCTACCCCCCGCACACACCTACCCCCCGCACACACACAACTACCCACCTGCACACACACACCTACCCACCCCCACACACCTACCCCCCCACACACACCTACCCACCCCCACACACCTACCCCCCCACACACACCTCTACCCCCACCCAAACACCTACCCCCACACACACACCAACCCCCCCGCACACACCAGCCCCCACACAAACACCTACCCCACACACAAACACCTACCCCACACACAAACACCTACCCCACACACACACACACCTACCCCCCCACACACACCTACCCCCCCCCCCCCCACACACACACACCTACCCCCACACATCGCCGTACTTCTGGTAACAGGCATTGTCAAATATGAAGAAACCCTGTGAAAGAAGGGAGGAGATCAGCTTGAGTCCTCATGGTCCTCATGTCACACTATATGGACACCCAGTGAGTTCGAGCAACACACTACACACCAGTAGAAGTAGTAGTATTAATGTAATAGTAACCTCACCCTTTTGTACTCTAAAAACGTCCCTATGAAGGGGAGAGGTTTAGGTCCCTGGATGCCGAGTTTCTTGAAGAATCCATAAGGTGCATACCCATACCTTATTATAGGGTTAGAGAGAAATATTCAGTGAGGGGAACGACCCAATTGTTTCCAACGTGAAGTCTCAGTCGCCCTTTTGAAGACCAGGAACCGTCTTTTTAGTGTGTCGCCATCCTGCTTCATGGAGGAGTTTTTGGAAACATCGTATGCAGTTTGAGCCACTCGAGGGAAGTGAAGTTGCAGGCTAGCTCAGTGCTGCCCCTTCATTGAGTATCTCAAGTTGATGGCCGACAGGGGTACTGCAGGCTGCCAGCAGCCACTAAATTATCCTTATGTGTGTGATTTCAGCAAAAAGGTCCCAGGGGGTGTTGTATATGGATAATATACCACAGCTAAGGGCTGTTCTTATGCACGACGCAACGCAGAGTGCTAGGACACGGCCCTTAGGCGTGGTATATTGGCCATACATCCCAAACCCCAGAGTTGCCTTATTGCTATTATAAAGTGGTTACCAACGTAATTAGAGCAGTAAAAATAAATGCTTTGTCATACCCATGGTATAAAGTCTGACATACCATGGCTTTCAGCCAATCAGCATTCAGGGCTCGAACCACACAGTTTATAATAAAAAAATAATTGGTTAAAGGACATAAATCTGAAATAGAAGCAAGTATTGGTACCATGATTGTGTTCGGAATTGTTTTTACATCCATGAGTATTGACCATTAAGATTGACTACAATGGGAGATGCTACTTTCTGAAAACATTGCCTGCAGTACCCCGGTCGGCCTCAATGAGAGAGAGCAGTCGTTCTCATTTAGTTAATGTAATAATAGATTATACAGTAATATTTCAAATCACAGTAGTTAAAGTATAGATAATACACTCAATATACAATATAAAACACAACATACATTACTTGAGATACTTGTTGGCTATGTAATGTTTACATATATAATGTATTTAGCTGTATAGTTTACTGCCTATAGGCTTACGCTGTAACAGAACATGTTACTACTGTGTGATGTTCTCAACTTAAAAGGTACCACGTGTAACAATTCAACAAAAAACTGTATCTTGTTGTCAAAACAAGAGATTTGCTGGCCCCAGTCAATTTGAAAACAAGAGATTTGCTGGCCCCAGTCAATTTGAAAACAAGAGATTTGCTGGCCCCAGTCAATTTGAAAACAAGAGATTTGCTGGCCCCAGTCAATTTGAAAACAAGAGATTTGCTGGCCCCAGTCAATTTGACAACAAGACATTTGCTGGCCCCAGTCAATTTGACCACAAGAGATTTGCTGGCCCCAGTCAATTTGAAAACAAGAGATTTGCTGGCCCCAGTCAATTTGAAAACAAGAGATTTGCTGGCCCCAGTCAATTTGAAAACAAGAGATTTGCTGGCGCTAGTCAATTTGACAACAAGAGATTTGCTGGCCCCAGCCAATTTGACCACAAGAGATTTGCTGGCCCCAGTCAATTTGACAACAAGAGATTTGCTGGCCTCAGTCAATTTGACCACAAGAGATTTGCTGGCCCCAGTCAATTTGACCACAAGAGATTTGCTGGCCCCAACCAATTTGAAAACAAGAGATTTGCTGGCCCCAGTGAATTTGACAACAAGAGATTTGCTGGCCCCAACCAATTTGAAAACAAGAGATTTGCTGGCCCCAACCAATTTGACAACAAGAGATTTGCTGGCCCCAACCAATTTGACCACAAGAGATTTGCTGGCCCCAACCAATTTGAAAACAAGAGATTTGCTGGCCCCAACCAATTTGAAAACAAGAGATTTGCTGGCCCCAGTCATTTTGACAACAAGAGATTTGCTGGCCCCAACCAATTTGAAAACAAGAGATTTGCTGGCCCCAGTCATTTTGACAACAAGAGATTTGCTGTCCCCAGACAATTTGACCACAAGAGACAGTCTGTCTTTCGTTGAACAATAAGAAGGCTTCACCATTAGAATAAAATTGTGTGTGGGCCAAATAACATTTTTGGGAAAAAAATAATGTGAAACACTATCATTCCATTATTACTGTAGATATATTAAGGACATTTTGTCGTTTTCTCAACAGCAGGTTAGTACAGAAAGCATGATTATTAACCTTTTCTAATAAAATGTACTTACCACATGAAGAGAGCAAATAGTGTCGCTACCAGAGTCCATGTCTCTGTGGAGAACGAAGGAAAGTTCCACATCGTGTCTCCGCTCTGTTGTGCTTTTGACTCTGACCGTAGGCTCTGACCGACCTGTAATTCTCTCTTCTTCTTCTGTAATATTATGGCGGTCCACAAAGGAATGGTGTAATTATTTTACTTCCACCTTTTTAAAGGGCTATTCGGTAGTTTGAGGGTTAACAGGCGACTCTTTGCAGAGAGAGAGAGAGAGAGAATAGAGATAGATAGAGGACTCATATTTATATATGTGCCATTATAGCTTCTATGACACTGTGGGCAGCACCATTGAGGCTACAACATGTAGAAATCCCCACCAGATGAGTACTTTGACTACATTAAAATGGCAAAGGCATGGTGGAAGCCCTCAACGGTGCTACCCATGCTGAAACGCCTTTTGGTCATTATAGGCCTCTATCATTCTCTATTGGGGAGGGCAAGGGGCGGGCAGAAGTAAAAAAAATGACACTGGAATGTAAATGATTGACACAGGAATGTAAATTAAGTCATAGATAGTTCTCTCTGCTACCGCACGGCAAGCGGAACCGGAGCACCAAGTCTAGGTCCAAAAGGCTCCTTAACAGCTTCGACCCCAAAGCTATAAGACACCTGAACAAGTAATGAAATGGCTACCCAGACTACATTGACCCTCCCCCCTTTGTTTTTACACTGCTGCAACTCACTGTCTATTATCTATGCATAGGCAATATGCCCAACCTACATGTAAAAAATACCTCGACTAACTCTGTACCGGTACCCCCTGTATATAGCTTCGTTATTGTTATGTCATTCTATTGTTTTACTTTACATTTGTTTTTACTTTAGTTTATTTAGTAAATATTTATATTTCTTGAACTGCATTGTTGGTTAAGGCCTCGTAAAAAAGCATTTCACAGTACACCTGTTGTATTCTGCGCATGTGACAAATAATATTTGATTTTGATTTGAGCAATAACAAGACACAACTAGCTGAAACGAGCTACCTACGATTCCCTCATCACAAGAAACCACCTTTACCCTAGCCCTGGTGTGTATTCACAAGAAACCAGCTTTACCCAGGCCCTGGTGTGTATTCACAAGAAACCACCTTTACCCTAGCCCTGGTGTGTATTCACAAGAAACCACCTTCACCCCAGCCCTGGTGTGTATTCACAAGAAACCACCTTTACCCCATTCCTGGTGTGTATTCACAAGAAACCACCTTCACCCCAGTCCTGGTGTGTATTCACAAGAAACCACCTTTACCCCAGTCCTGGTGTGTATTCAACGGGAACCGCCTTTACCCCAGTCCTTGGGTGTATTTACTAGGAACCACGCGGAAGAAAACGAGCTGAAACGGAGAGGAACCTACCTCATTTTGTCCAATAAGAAACAAGTTTTTGTGCAAAAAGTGTCACTTTACAAAATGTTTTGCTACGGTTTGATACATGTGCACTTAAAACGCAACTGAAGGCAATAAACAACTTCTCTGATAGCATCGATAATAAGTCAGAAACATTTATTCTAGTGTCAAAAGGACTAAAGTGTAGGCTAAAAAGGATAATTTTGTTCATAACGTCCCCCATTGTGTTGTATGACCTTTTATTGTCCCCAGCAAAAGGTGCACCTGTGTAATGATCATGCTGTTTAATCAGCTTCTTGATATGCCACACTTGTCATGCCAAATAAGAAATGCTCACTAACAGGGATGTGAACAAATTTGTGCACAAAATTTGAGAGAAATGACCTTTTTGTGCATTGCATGTTGAGTTTATATTTCTGTTCAGTGTATATTTGGGGTCGGCTTTTCTCTGTCCTCTATGTCTACATTGGTAATGGTAAAGGTTCAAATTTTTTAATTTACGTATTTAATACATTTTGAGTCTTGAGGATGCGCTCTGAGCATGTGGGCTGAGCAGACATTTAACAGAACACAAGACATTATAAAGCGCTTCTTTGTACTTTGAGGCACTATGCCCTTTTAGGGCATTTAAGCTCCTCTCCTAATGTACCAAAAGACTGTGGATTATGTCCTTGCACCTTGCATTACCATGTAAATTAAATTAAAACATAGTGGCTGGTGGGGGTCTAATTGGGAGAGTGGATCCACCAAGAGACTGATATGAGATGAGTGGAGGCCCCACACACTTCAGAAAGGTCTATGATGCCCTCCCACTCACCCCGTCCCAATCCCTCGGATAGAGCACCTCTCCACTCTCACCAAAAACCGCCATTGAATCTTAGCTATAAACAAACAAGGAATAATAATGTCCAGAACTCTACAGCAGGTTAAGTCACAAAAATAAATACAATTACATTTGTTAGTTTTCACTCTGTCAAAACCTAATGGATGACCAGTAAAAGCACAAACCAAGTTTATTCACCCACTGGGTCAAACAGCTGCAAAGATAGATATGTTTACACAAGCACATATATTTATACCCTCCAGTAGGCGGAGTCCAATCCTTGCACATCTAGTCAGCCAATACATCTCTGTTGCAAGTCAGGAACTTAATTGGTTCCTCTCAGTGGTGTAGTGGGTGTGTGTGTGTGTGTGTGTGTGTGTAACAGGACAGTTCCTTGTCATGACCTGACCTCGGGCCAAATTCCTCACTCCTTCATGGCTGTCCAACTTTATCAGTACAGATACCTATAAAAACGACTTAAGTAGTACTTAAAATATTTGTACTTAAATACTTTACCACAGGAGGTCAGGAAGTGCAGCTCAGTTTCCACCTAATTTTGTGGGCAGTATGCACATAGCCTGTCTTCTCTTCAGAGCCAGGTCTGCCTACGGCGGCCTCTCTTATTGAGTGTGTACATAATCAAACCTTTCCTTCGTTTCAGGTCAGTCACAGTGATCAGGTATTCTGCCACTGTGCACTCTCTGTTTAGAGCCAAATAGCATTTTAGTTTGCTCAGTTTTTTTGTTAATTCTTCCCAATGTGTCAAGCAATCTTTTTGTTTTCTCATAATTTGGTTGGATCTAATTGTGTTGAACAGACCCCCAGGACCAGCTAGCCAGCTGGACTCTTCTCCAGGTTAGTCTTTCTCTAGGTGATGTTGTTATGGAAGGTTTTGGAATCACTTCCTTTTAGGTGGTTGCAGAATTGAATGCCTCTTTTCTGGAATTTGATCATGAGAGGTCTAATTATGTTCTGTGTACATTATTTGGTGTTTTACATTGTACACAGAGGATATTTTTGCTGAATTTGGCATGCAGAGGTCAGTTTGGTGTTTGTCCAATTTTGTGAATTCTTGGTTGATGAGCGGACCCCATACCTTGAAACCATAAAGGGAAATGTGTTCTGTCACTGATTCAAGTATTTTTTGGGTCAGATCCTAATTTGTATGTCGAATTTCATGTTCCTTTTGATGGCGTAGAAGGCTCTCCTTGACTTGTCTCTCAGATTGTTCACAGCTTTGTGGAAATTACCTGTGCCTCTGATGTTTAGGCCAAGGTATGTACATTTTTGTGTGTGAAATATGAGACTTCCGACTTCAGTGCATTGAAGACAACTGTGAAAAAAACTAGCTCCGACTGGGAAAAATTGTTTTGAATGGCATAGCCTCGGGAAGTAGGGGTAATGGGGGTGCTGCAGCACCAACTGATAAGTTGAAATAATTCTGCCAAAATTAGGCTATAAAAAACATATTACTCCTTTCTGATCAGACATCAATACAATTATTCAAAATACTACAACAGATAACATAATGTAGCTACAGAAGATCAATAGCTTCTAAAAAAATTATACATTTTTATCACAAAGCCCATACTGTAGTTGGGAAGGCTGCAATTTGTGCTGCAAGCACACCCAGTGGTGTAAAAATACTTACGAATACTACTTCAAATCAAATGTTATTTGTCACATACGGCGAATACAACAGGTGTAGACTTTACCGTGAAATGCTTACCAGCCTATAACCAACCATGCAGAATCTTTTAAAAATATGTAAGAAAATATATGCAAAGATTTACATAAAAAACAAATAAACTAAAGTAAGAAAAATAGTAACACAATAAAATAACAATAACAGGGCTATATACAGGGGAACCGGTACAGAGTCAATGTGCGGGGGTACAGGTTAGTCGAGGTAAATTGAGGTATTATGTGCAAGTAGGTAGGGATAAAGACATTTGCATAGATAATAAACAGCAAGTAGCTGCAACGTAAAAAAGGTGATTAATGCAAATAATCCGGGTAGCCATTAAATGAATTGTTTAGCAATGACTTGAAGCTGTAAATGCCCCGGTACCGCTGGCCGTGCGGTAGCAGAGAGAACAGTCTATGACTAGGGTGGCTGAAGTCTTTGACCATTTTTAAGGCCTTCCTCTGACACCGCCTGGTATAGAGGTTCTGGATGGTATAGAGGTCCTGGATGGCATCTGCGTGGCAGATGTGTTGTTGCCTACCCTTTTCACCTAGGGTCGGCCCATCAGGAAGTCCAGGATCCAGTTGCAGAGGGAGGTCCCAGGGTCCTTAGTTGAGTGATGACCTTTGACAGCACTATGGTGTTGAATGCTGAGCTGTAGTCAACAAACTGCATTTTCACATAGGTGTTCCTTTTGTCCAGGTGGGAAAGGGCAGTGTGGAGTGCAATGGAGAATGCATCATCTGTGGATCTGTTGGGGCTGTATGCTAATCGTAATGGGTCTAGGGTTTCTGGGATGATGGTGTTGATGTGAGCCATGACCAGCCTTTGAAAGCACTTCATGGCTACAGATGTAAGTGCTACGGGGTAGTCATTTAAGCAGGTTACTTTGGCTTTCTTGGGCACAAGGACTATGGCGGTCTGATTGAAACATGTAGGTATTAAAGACTGTCAGTGAGAGGTGGAAAATGTCAGTGAAGACACTTGCCAGTTGGTCAGCGCATTCTCTGATTATGCATCCTGGTAATTTGCCCTGCGGCCTTGTGAAGGTTGACCTGTTTAAAGGTTTTACTCACATCGGCTACGGAGAGCGTGATCACACAGTCATACAGAACAGCTGGTGCTCTCATGCATGGTTCAGTGTTGCTTGCCTCGAAGAAGGCATTTAGCTAGTTTGGTAGACTCGCGTTACTGGGCAGCTCGCGGCTGGGTGTCCTTTTGTAATCCGTAATAGTTTGCAAACCCTGCCACATCTGACGAGCATAAGAGTCGGTGTAGTAGGATTCAGTCTTAGTCCTGTACTGATGCTTTGCCTGTTTGATGGTTCATCAGAGGGCATAGTGGGATTTCGCATAAGCATCTGGATTAGTGTCCCGCTCCTTGAAAGCGGCAGCTCTACCCTTTTGTTCAATGCGGCTGTTGCCTTTAATCCATGGCTTCTGGTTGGGGTATGTACGTACGGTCACTGTGGAGACGACGTCATTGATCCACTTATTGATGAAGCCAGTGACTGATGTGGTATACTCCTCGATGCCATCGGATGAATCCTGGAACATATTCTAGTCTGTGCTATCAAAACAGTACTGCAGCTTAGCATCCACGTCATCAGACCACTTCCATATTGAACAAGTCACTGGTACATCTTGCTTGAAATTTTTGGGGGTATTTAACCACCCCTTTTTCTCCCCAATTTCAATATTGTCTCATCACTGCACTGCAACTCCCCAATGGGCTCGCGAGAGGCGAAGGTGTAGTCAAGCATCCTCCGAAACATGACCCGCCTAACCCCGCTCCTTAACACCTGCCAGTTTAACACGGAAGCCAGCCACACAAATTTGTTGGAGGAAACACTGTTCAACTGGTGACCAGGGTCAGCGTGCAGGCACCCGGCCCGCCACACGGAGTCGCTAGGGCGCTTTGAACCAAGTAAAGTCCTCCCCCCCGGCCAAACCCTCCTCTAACATGGACGACGGTGGACCAATTGTGTACTGTCCTAAGGGACTCCTGGCCACGGCCGGTTGTGGCACAGCCCGGGAATGAACCTGTGTCTGTAGTAACGCTTCCCTGCTTGAGGTTTTGCTCGTAAGCAGGAATCAGGAGGATAGAATTTTGGTCAGATTTTCCAAATGGAGGGCGAGGGTGGTCTAGAGTTTTTTTCCCCTCTGGTTGCACATGTGACATGTTGGTAGAAATGTGGTAAAATGGATTTAAGTTTTCATGCATTAAAGGCCCCGGCCACTAGGAGAGCTGCTTCTGGGTAAGCATTCTCTTGTATGCTTATGGCCTTATACAGCTCATTGAGTGCGGTCTTAGTTCCTGCATCGGTTTATGGTGGTAAATAGACAGCTACGAAAAATATAGAGAAACTCTCTTGGTAAATAGTGGGGTCTAGAGATTATCATGAGGTACTCAACCTCAGGCGAGCAAAACCTTGAGACTTCCTTAATTTTAGAGATCGCGCAACACCTGTTGTTGACAAATAGACATAAACCACCACCCCTCGTCTTACCGGAGGTTGCTTTTCTGTCTTGCCGATCCATGTCCTCATTCAGACACGACATAAGATATTACAGTTTTGAAAGTCCCGTTGGTAGGATAGTCTCGAACGAAGCTCATCCAGTTTATTCTCCAGTGATTGCACATTTGTTGTAGGATGTAAATAAATGCAGATTATCCACTCACTGACAAATTCTCACCAAGCACCCCATCTGTGCCCCCTGTATCGGCATCTTCTCTTCATGCGAATGATGGGGATTTGGGCCTGGTCCGAGAGGAGATGTCAATCTTTCGCCTCGGATTCGTTAAAGAAAAAATCTTCTTCCATTTCGAGGTGAGTAATCGCTGTTCTGATGTCCAGATGCTCTTTTTGGTCATAAGAGACCGTGTACATAAAAAGTTACAAACAATGCTAAAAAACACACAGAATGGCACGATTTGTTAGGAGCACATAAAATGGGAGCCATCCCCTTCGGGAAATCTTGAGTAATTTGGTCATTACTTAAGTAGTTGCTTTTAGTTGAGTTTATTAATGAAAAACCATACATGTACATGAGTAAAATCATTGAGGATAACACACAATAAAATCTGTGACTTATTTCCATTGTGGGTCTTGAGACAAGATGGCTAGGCAAGATCCAACATGGTTGCACACAGTACGACAATGAGATAATAAAACATCTATCTCATCATCGCAGTTGCAACAGTCAAGTGGGCACAGAATACGTCAAACAGTTTTTTACTTTGTTTTTAAAGCTGCCCATAGAGGAAGTCGTTTTTATGGGCAGAGGCAACACATTCCACTCTGAGGCTCCAGTATACAAGAACGTACCTTTCCCAGGATTACTCTTGAACCTGTATAAGCACACATTAACAATATCTGATCTGGTGCTGTGATTGTGTGCATCACTAACATGGGGAAAGCAATCAGTTAGATATCTGGGCACAGAACCATAAATACTCCCCTGTACACCGAACCCAGTCTGATCTGGGACACCCTAGCCTCAACAGGCAGCCAGTTGAGTTCCTGAAAGCAGCTCTTGCCTAAGTGAGTGCGTGGACTCACCTCCAATATTACCCTGATCAGCTTATTCTGGGATATCTGTAGTTTCCCCTTCAGAAGTTTAGCTAATCCTAGAAACCAGGAAGTACTAGCGTAGTCAAAATGGCATTGAATGATGGTGGTGACTAGCACTCTCATGGAGTCCTTATGAAGCAGCATGGACTTTCTAGCCCAAAACTTAATCCTGGCATTAACCTTCACTAGCATTTCAGTGGCAATACACACATCCCAAGCTTCTATCAAGAATGCATCCCAGGTAGCTAACATAGGGGGTGAGGTGTTGACTACTAAAACCTAACTCCACTCTTATTTCAGAGGTCCTACACAATTGCCTCAGTTTTACCTAAGTGCAGGGATAGCTGATTATCTCCAAGCCATTTGCTAATGTTAGTAAGCTCTGTGCTAAGTTTGACTTGTATGAGACACCAGAAGTGTAGAGTCATCTGCATAAAGGGAAAGACGGGGAAAGACAGGTTTATCTTTACTTTACCATTCATATTTTTGATAACTTACTTTTATTTCACCATATTCCTAAAGAAAATAATGCACTTTTCACTCCATACATTTTCCCTGACACCCAAAAGTACCTGTTACCATTTCAAATGCTTAGCAGGACAAGAAAATGGTCCACTTCACTGACTTATCAAGAGAACATTTACTGCCTCTGATCTGGCGGACTCACTAAACACAATTGCTTCATTTCTAATGATGTCTGAGTGTTGGAGTGTACCCCTTGCTATCCGTATATTATAAAAACAAGAAAATTGAGCTGTCTGGTTTCTCTAGTATAAGGAATATAAAATGATTTATACTTTTACTCTCGATACTTTAGTATATTTAAAACCAAATACGTTTAGACTTTTACTCAATTAGTATTTACAACTGGGTGACTTTCACAATTACTTCATTTTCTGTTAAGGTATCTTTTACTCAATTAGTATTTACAACTGGGTGACTTTCACAATTACTTCATTTTCTGTTAAGGTATCTTTTACTCAATTAGTATTTACAACTGGGTGACTTTCACAATTACTTAATTTTCTGTTAAGGTATCTTTTACTTTTTCTCAGGTATGACAATTGGGTACTTTTGCCACCGCTGAGCACGCCAAATATAGAACAGCTAGTTGTGTTGTGGCCACATTTTTGTGCTGAGCGATTAGTGCTTTTTGAGGTCAGTTCAATTTTGGTTCGATTATAAAAAAAATAATCAAGGTTTTTCGATTAGTTATTTTTTTACTATTAAATGCACTATGCATTATGTGGGTTGACTGCTGTAACAACACATAATAAAACAATTAATAAAAGTCCCATGATGGTAGTGACTGCTTATTAACCATTATTTATTCACATGACTTTACTTTAATGAAATATTTCAGTTGTTGTGTATATTACATGTGTTTTATTTGATAAATATTATTTCATTCCATGTCATCGTCTCATCTCTATAGAGCTGCTGCCTATGCTGTCTGACAAAATCACTATTTTGTAGTTCTTCAAATTAAATAAGGTTTACTTAGATCATGTATACTGAACAAAAATATAAACGCAAATCAAATCAAATTTTATTGGTCACATACACATACTTAGCAGATGTTATTGGTCACATACACATACTTAGCAGATGTTATTGGTCACATACACATACTTAGCAGATGTCATTGGTCACATACACATACTTAGCAGATGTCATTGGTCACATACACATACTTAGCAGATGTCATTGGTCACATACACATACTTAGCAGATGTCATTGGTCACATACACATACTTAGCAGATGTTAACTAGTGACTCCCCGTCCCTGGTGCGGGAGCGTAATCATCGACTGACACTAATTAGCATAACGCAACGGACATAAATATTTCTAGAAAATATTCCTATTCATGAAAATCACAAGTGAAATATATTGAGACACAGCTTAGCCTTTTGTTAATCACCCTGTCGTCTCAGATTTTCAAAATATGCTTTACAGCCAAAGCTAGACAAGCATTTGTGTAAGCTTATCGATAGCATAGCATAGCATTTTGTCCAGGTAGCAGCAGGTAACTTGGTCACGGAAATCAGAAAAGCAATCAAATTAAATCGTTTACCTTTGATGAGCTTCGGATGGTTTCACTCACGAGACTCCCAGTTAGATAGCAAATGTTCCTTTTTTCCAAAAATATTATTTTTGTAGGCGAAATAGCTCCGTTTGTTCTTCACTTTTGGCTGAGAAATCACCTGGAAATTGCAGTCACGAAAACGTCGATTGCTCCATAATATCGACAGAAACATGGCAAACGTTGATTATAATGAATCCTCAAGGTGTTTTTCAAATATCTATTCGATAATATATCCACCGGGACAATTGGTTTTTCAGTAGGACCGATTGGAATAATGGCTACCTGTATTTTACTCGAGAATCACTCTGGGAACCATTGTGACTAGTTGCGCAATGTAGCCGCTTACGGGTATTCTTCAACATAAATGCTTAAAACTACGTCACAATGCTGTAGACACCTTGGAGAATACGGAGAAAAAGTAATCTGGTTGATAGCCCATTCACTGCTCAATAGGGACGCATTGGAACGCAGAGCTTTCAAAAGATGAGTCACTTCCTGATTGGATTTTTCTCAGACTTTCGCCTGCAATATCAGTTCTGTTATACTCACAGACAATATTTTTACAGTTTTGGAAACTTTAGAGTGTTTTCTATCCTAAGCTGTCAATTATATGCATATTCTAGCATCTTGTCCTGACAAAATAACCTGTTTACTTTGGGAATGTTATTTTTCCAAAAATGAAAATATTGCCCCCTAGATTCAATGTATTCTATAGTAAACTGTAGTATTGTTTATGTGGGATCTGAGACTGGAATATTGCTTATACCCGGCGTGTGTGTGTGTGTCTCGGAGTGTGTGTGTGTCAGAGTGCTGAGTCACTGTGAGAGTTTGGAACCTGACTGGCAGAAACCAGACTGGCTGGTTGGGTTGTCTCTGAAAGAGAGAGATTGGTACTGATCAACTATCTGGCCAGGTCAAGGTCATAAATATCTTGTTGGTAATAAATACCTTGTTCATGCTGATAGCCTACACACAACTGGCCAACAGGGGAACATATAGGTGACTGGGGAACAGAACAGATTCAGCTCAAACATATTGTCTACTCAGTGGAACATTTTTACTTCACTCCAGCAGTATTATTGTATATTTACACAACAGATTACATCATTATATAACAATACATTCCTAAAAAACATTCAAAACTAAAAACATGTTTGAATCCTAAGCAACCTGCCTACACATAGTTTGAAGGACAATACCAACATAGCTACTGTAGTAGGTCAAAGCTGTGTGCTGGAAAACCTTGGTAGAGCATGGGTGGAATAGGTATTGTGGTGCTTGTGTGAATTTCCTTTATTTTTCGGCGTCAGACCAATGCCTGGAAGGTGATTGTACAAAATGTTACAACATTTCTAAATGCAAAATGTGTCTTTCAAAGATGTAATTTGTGCTTAAAATTATGGAGAAAGAAAATGCACTTAAAAACACTTGTTATTTACCAACTACCTCAGACCACTCATTGAACAGCTAACTGGGTCGGTCATTAGCTACTTTTTGCCCTTACGCATCAATTTATACACAGAATATCTCCGCTAAACATAGAAGGAAGATGTTTATCTGTCTCTCTGGGACCATTGATAACTTCAGAACAAAGTTGACTACAATACAAGGTGTCAATGTCTCTGCAATTGTTATAAACAAGTAAAAATATTCTTCAAATGAAAACTGAGACGACTGCATTAAAAGATACAGTAGGCTACATAGGCCTATATATTTAAATGATATTGAAATCAATATCATGTTCAATCAATTGAGTTCTATTTTGATAATTATTGGCTACTGTAATTTCTGCCTCAATTTAATATCTGTGTGTGCCCTTGAGCAAGGCATTTAAGCCCAATTGCTCCTGTAAGTTGCTCTGGAAAAGAGATATGATGGTAGTGAGATTTGAATTTAACATTGAGCTTCAAATATTGCCTGTACTATTGTGAGGGCTATCATCCCCCACAATATTACAGCACGAACAGAGGAGTTGACAGTAATATATATGGTATATAACGATATATGCCATTTAGCAGATACTGTTATCCAAAGGCACTAACAGTCATGCGTGCATCGTTTTCTTCCTCCCTCATTGGTTTTGTTTAGGTACGACAGTCTCAGGCGTTCCGTTGCATATACACTACAGACTGAGTTGGTGGACAGCTAGAATTACACTACAGACTGAGTTGGTGGACTGCTAGAATCACACTACAGACTGAGTTGGTGGACTGCTAGAATCACACTACAGACTGAGTTGGTGGACTGCTAGAATCACACTACAGACTGAGTTGGTGGACACGGTATGTGAGTTTTATAAGAGGGTTGTATGAGGGATACTATCTTACATCAGTAAAAGCATTAGATAATTCATGGTCATATATTATATATTGGTTGTACATTGTGTTGCAGCAATCTCTTGCAGGTAAGTTAGTTAGTGATCTGTGGTTGTTCAATGCCTGAACAGAAATTATTTAACTAAACAAATGAAGGCACACATAGTTACTACAATAGTCCATATTGTATTCACTTTATACTCATTGCATGACCCTTGAGATGAGGCATCTTAATTTCATGGGGTTCCTGAGAATATGACACAAAAACCCACATATAGACCGAGTGTACAAAACATTAGAAGATTGAGTTGCACTCCCTTTTGCCCTCAGAACAGCCTCAATTCATTGGGGCATGGACTCTACTAGGTGTTGAAAGCGTTCCACAGGGGTGCTGGCCCATGTTGACTCCAATGCTTCCCACAGTTGTGTCAAGTTGGCTGGATGTCCTTTGGGTGGTGGACCATTCTTGATACACACAGGAAACTGTTGAGCATGAAAAACCCTGCAAGGTTTCACACTCAAACCGGTGCGCCTGGTACCTACTACCATACCCTGTTCAAAGGCACTTCTTTTGTCTTGCCCATTCACCCTCTGAATGGCACATCCTTCCCTTCATCTACACGGATTGAAGTGGATTTAACAAGTGACATCAGTAAGGGATCATAGCTTTCATCTGATCAGGCTACAGTCTGTCATGGAAAGAGTAGGTGTTCCTAATGTTTTGTACACGCAGTGTAGTCAACATTTTAGCATTATAGCTAGTTGGGTAGTTTCTGCACTATAAAATAAAAAATGTTCCTCATTCCAGAGTATTAACCTGGATTATCAATGAGTCTAAACTGATCCCTTCCAACAGGCAGATTGCCCTTTAGACAACGTTTTACTCATTGCCATGCCAACCATGTTTGACTGAAGCAGAAACAGACTGGGCTAGACTAACAGGGTAGTGTCCCGTGTACCTGTGCCTCTCCTCTCCTTTCACCACCATATTCAAACACACGCATTCACTGTACGTATGGACTCAAGCACACCAATAATCCCATTGAGACGATCAGTAATCTCACTTCCGTCTCCTTGCAGGTGACAAAACTGAAGCTCTGGAGGATCTCTACTGTCACCAGCTTAATGGTCTGGAGGGCGAATCTCATGCCGATACAGTTCCTGGGCCCCATCCCAAACGGAAGGAAGGTGTAGGGATCAATGTTCTCTCTGTTCTCCTTACTGAACCTGAGGACAGAGGAGTGTTCAGATCAAAGTAGCATTCAGCACTGTGTCCAACACTAGAGTAGTGTTCAGCAATGCTACAGAATATTTAACTAGAGTAGTGGTCAGTAACTCTACAGACTCTATAACTAGAGTAGTGGTCAGTACCTCTACAGACTATGTAACTAGTAGTGGTCAGTAACTCTACAGACTCTATAACTAGAGTAGTGGTCGGTACCTCTACAGACTCTGTAACTAGTAGTGGTCAGTAACTCTACAGACTCTATAACTAGAGTAGTGGTCAGTAACTCTGCAGACTCTAAAACTAGAGTAGTGGTCAGTAACTCTACAGACTCTATAACTAGAGTAGTGGTCAGTAACTCTACAGACTCTATAACTAGTAGTGGTCGGTAACTCTACAGACTCTATAACTAGAGTAGTGGTCAGTACCTCTACAGACTCTGTAACTAGAGTAGTGGTCAGTAACTCTACAGACTCTATAACTAGAGTAGTGGTCAGTAACTCTACAGACTCTATAACTAGAGTAGTGGTCAGTATCTCTCCAGACTCTATAAACCTACCTCATGAGGCATTTTATGTTATATTATTGATGAAGTCATGAGGATCATATGTTAATATGTTTTAATCTCAAATTACTATGTATGTCCCTGACTGATTAGCTCTAACTGATTAGCTCTGACTGATTAGCTCTGACTGATTAGCTCTGACTGATTAGCTCTGACTGATTAGCTCTTACTGATTAGCTCTAACTGATTAGCTCTGACTGATTAGCTCTGACTGATTAGCTCTAACTGATTAGCTCTGACTGATTAGCTCTGACTGATTAGCTCTGACTGATTAGCTCTGACTGATTAGCTATGACTGATTAGCTCTAACTGATTAGCTCTGACTGATTAGCTCTAACTGATTAGCTCTAACTGATTAGCTCTGACTGATTAGCTCTGACTGATTAGCTCTGACTGATTAGCTCTAACTGATTAGCTCTGACTGATTAGCTCTGACTGATTAGCTCTAACTGATTAGCTCTGACTGATTAGCTCTAACTGATTAGCTCTGACTGATTAGCTCTGACTGATTAGCTCTGACTAATTAGCTCTAACTGATTAGCTCTGACTGATTAGCTCTGGCTGATTAGCTCTGACTGATTAGCTCTAACTGATTAGCTCTGACTGATTAGCTCTGACTGATTAGCTCTGACTGATTAGCTCTGACTGATTAGCTCTAACTGATTAGCTCTAACTGATTAGCTCTGACTGATTAGCTCTGACTGATTAGCTCTGACTGATTAGCTCTGACTGATTAGCTCTGACTGATTAGCTCTAACTGATTAGCTCTGACTGATTAGCTCTGACTGATTATCTCTGACTGATTAGCTCTGACTGATTAGCTCTAACTGATTAGCTCTGACTGATTAGCTCTGACTGATTAGCTCTAACTGATTAGCTCTAACTGATTAGCTCTAACTGATTAGCTCTGACTGATTAGCTCTGACGTCAGTTGACATTTGGTCAAACTGAGCTGAGGCTTACTGATTTCATCACAGACCCACGCAATCGTGTTGAGAAAGGAGTTGATGAGTAGTTTTTAGTAAGCTTAGCCCATATATGGTGGAAAGGAGGTATTGCAGTGTCATACATGTACAGATGAAGTCAGAAGTTTAGATACACCTTAGCCAAATACATTTAAACTCAGTTTTTCACAATTTCACAACAACCTGACATTTAATCCTAGTAAAAAGTCCCTGTCTAGGTCAGTTAGGATCACCACCTTATTTTAAGAATGTGAAATGTCCGAAATATCGTCAAGAGAATGATTTATTTCAGCTTCACAGTTAGTCAGAAGTTTACATACACTCAATTAGTATTTGGTAGCATTACCTTTAAATATTTTAACTTGGGTCAAACGTTTCAGGTAGCCTTCCACAAGCTTCCCACATTAAGTTGGTTGAATTTTGTCCCATTCCTCCTGACAGAGCTGGTGTACCTGAGTCAGGATTGTAGGCCTCCTTGCTCGCACACACTTTTTCAGTTGTGCCCACAAATCTTCTATAGGATTGAGGTCAGGGCTTTGTGATGGCCACTCCAATACCTTGACTTTGTTGTCCTTAAGTCAACTTTGGAAGTATGCTTGGGGTCATTGTCCATTTGGAAGACCCATTTGCGACTCAGCTTTAACTTCCTGACTGATGTCTTGAGATGTTGCTTCAGTATATTCACATAATTTTCCTTCCTCTTGATGCCATCTATTTTGTAAAGTGCACCAGTCCCTCCTGCAGCAAAGCACCACCACAACATGATGCTGCCACCCCCATACTTCACGGTTGGGATGGTGTTCTTCGGCTTGCAAGCGTCCTCCTTTTTCCTCCAAACATAACGATAACCAAAGTACGTTCATCTCGAGGAAACAACGCGTCTCCTTCCTGAGCGGTATGACGGCTGTGCGGTCAGAGTTTACAATCTAGACTAGAGCACACAAGGCCATATTAAGACCACATATTTGTTTCTCATGTGAGCTTGACAGCACGTATACCTATCTAGGATTACAACCTGTTACCTCAACCTGGTCTCAGAGAAATTTGTAGGATTTGGTATGTAAATCTGGTCCCTTCATTTAGATTGATATTACGTTACATTAGGTTACATTATGAATGGAATAGAGGTCATACACAATAATACGAATCAGAGGACCACTTACGTATAGTATCATACGTCTTACCCGGTCGTACAATAGCGTACGAATTGGATGCTGTAACATATCATATTTCTAGGAGGATGTATAGAGGAACAGGGTATCAGAGGGAGAACAGAGACAGAGTAGAGGCAGAGGAGGCTGTTGGGAGGAGCTATAGGAGGATGGGCTCATTGTAATGGCTGGAAAGGAATAAATGGAATGGTGTCAAACATATCAAACCATATTTGATTCCGTTCCGTTACTTCCATTTCAGCCATTACAATGAGCCCGTCCTCCTATAGCTCCTCCCACCAGCCTCCACTGGAGAATAGAGTAGGTATTCAAATCAAATCAAATTTTATTGGTCACGTACATATATTTAGCAGATGTTATTGCGGGTCTAGTTCCAACAGTGCAGCAGTATCTAACAATTCACAACAATACACTCAAATTTAAAAGTAAAAGAATGGAATTAAGAACGGCCAATGTCGGAGTGGCATTGACTAAAATACAGTGGAATAGAATACTTTTTTCCATATGAAGTAAAGCAGTAGGTAAACATTAAAGTGACTAGTGTTCCACTATTAAAGTGGTCAGTGATTCCATGTCTATGTATATAGGGCAGCAGCCTCTAAGGTGCAGGGTTGAGTAACCGGATGGAAGCCGGCTAGTGATGAATATAATAGTCTGATGGCCTTGAGATAGAAGCTGTTTTTCAGTCTCTCCGTCCCAGCTTTGATGCACCTATACTGACCTCGCCTTCTGGATGATAGCGGGGTGAACCGGCAGTGGCTCCGGTGGTTGTTGTCCTTGATGATCTTTTTGGCCTTTCTGTGACATCGGGTGTTGTAGGTGTCCTGGAGGGCAGGCAGTGTGCCCCGGTGATGCGTTGGGCAGACCGCACCACCCTCTGGAGAGCGTTGCGGTTTCGGGCAGTGCAGTTGCTATACCAGGCGGTGATACAGCCTGACAGGATGCTCTCTGTAAAAGTTATTTTCATGACCCCATGCCGCCAGGGCCTTCACCTCCTCCCTGTTAGGCTGTCTTGTCATTATTGGTAATCAGGCCTACTACTGTTGTGTCGTCTGCAAACTTGATTGGAGGCTTGCGTGGCCACACAGTCATGGATGAACAGGGAGTGCAGGAGGAGGCTGAGCACTCGCCCTTGTGGGGCCCCTGTGTTGAGGATCAGCAAAGTGGAGATGTTGTTTCCTACCTTCACCACCTGGGAGCGGACCGTCAGGAAGTCCTGGACCTAGTAGCACAGAGCGGGGTTCAGACCCAGGACCCCGAGCTTAATGATGAGCTTGGAGGGTACTGTGGTGTTCAAGGCTGAGCTATAGTCAATGTACAGCATTTTTACATAGGTATTCCTAATGTCCAGATGGAATAGGGCAGTGTGCAGTGCAATGGTGATTGCAGTGTCTGTGGATCTTTTGATGTGTTATGCAGGAAAAGTAAAGGTGATATGGTCCTTAGCTAGCCTCTCAAAGCACTTCATGATGACAGAAGTGAGTGCTACGGGGCAATAGTCATTTAGATCTGTTACCTTTGCTTTCTTGAGTTCACTTGAAGCAAGTGGGGACAGCAGACTGGGATAGGGAGAGATTGAATATGTCCATAAACACTCCTGTCAGCTGGTCTGCGCATGCTCTGAGGACGCAGCTAGGGATGCTGTCTGGGCCGGCAGCCTTGCGAGGGTTAACACACTTAAATGTCTTACTCACGTCGGCCACGGAGAACGAGAGCCCAGAGTCCTTGGGAGTGGGCCATGTCAGTGGCACTGTGTTATCCTCAAAGCGGGCGAAGAAGGTGCTTAGCCTATCCGGGAGCAAGAGGTTGTGTCCGCAATATGGCTGGTTTTCCCTTTGTAATAAATGATTGTCTGTAGGCTCTGCCACATACGTCTCACGTCTGAGCCGTTGAATTGCGACTCCACTTTGTCTCTGTACTGATGTTTTTCCTGTTTGATTGCCTTACGGAGGGAATAACTACACTGTTTGTATTCAACCATATTCCCAGTCACCTTGCCATGGTTAAATGCGGTGGTTCATGCTTTCAGTTTTGCATAAATGCTGCCATCTGTCCATGGTTTTTGGTTTGGGTAGGTTTTAGTAGTTCCAGTGGGTACAACATATACACTTCCTGATGAACTCAGTCACCGTGTCCGTGTTTACGTCAATGTTATTATCAGAGGCTTCCCGGAACACATCCCAGTCCACGTAATCAAAACTATCTTGAAGCATGGATTCCGATTGGTCAGACCAGCCTTGAATAGACCTTAGCACGGGTACTTCCTGTTTGAGTTTCTGCCTTGTCTATAGGAAGGGAGGAGCAAAATGGAGTCTTGACCTGATTTGCCGAAGGGTGTGTGAGAGAGGGCCTTGTAGCCATCCCGGAAGAGAGAGTAACAATGGTTGAGTGTTTTTGCAGCGGGAGTACTACAGGCAATGTGTTGATAGAACTTTGGTAGCGTTTGCACAAAGTCCAGTGTAGTTCCTTGAGGGCCGTCGTGGTATCGGCTTGAGGGACTGTGACTATAACCGAAGAGAATTCTCTTGGGAGGTAATATGGTCAGCATTTGATTGTGAGGTATTCTAGGTCGGGTGAACAAAATGACTTTCTTGACGTTATCACAATCACACCATTAGTAGTAAATCATGAAACATATATCACCTCCTTTCTTCTTCCTGGAGAGTTCTTCATTCCTGTCTGTGTGATGTACTGAGAACCCAGCTGGCTGTTTAGAAGCAGTGGATGGTGAGCATGCCTCCTGAGTCGGACTAGAAGTCCACTCTGAATACCTCTTCTCCGTCGGCAGCGTCTTGGAGCATTCTCTGCGATAAGTTCAATTGCCCTGTGGGGTACGAACAAAGGATCCAATTCGGAAAAGTCGTATTCCTGGTCATAATGCTGGTGAGTTACCGCTGATCTGATATGCTAAAGTTATTCCAGACTGTATTTAATAATAACACAAAAGACAATCTGGGCTAATAATGTAAGAAATAACACACAAAAAAACTAAATACTGCAAAGTTGCTTAGGACTCACCAGCTGTACTCCACCAGTTTGGTACAGGGGACCATTGAGTCCTCTGCATGACTAGAGGTTGGTTTGGGACTGGGGACCTTTGAGTCCTCCGCATGACTAGAGGTTGGTTTGGGACTGGGGACCATTGAGTCCTCCAGATGACTAGAGGTTGGTTTGGGACTGGGGACCATTGAGTCCTCCAGATGACTAGAGGTTGGTTTGGGACTGGGGACCATTGAGTCCTCCAGATGACTAGAGGTTGGTTTGGGACTGGGGACCATTGAGTCCTCCAGATGACTAGAGGTTGGTTTGGGACTGGGGACCATTGAGTCCTCCAGATGACTAGAGGTTGGTTTGGGACTGGGGACCATTGAGTCCTCCAGATGACTAGAGGTTGGTTTGGGACTGGGGACCATTGAGTCCTCCAGATGACTAGAGGTTGGTTTGGGACTGGGGACCATTGAGTCCTCCAGATGACTAGAGGTTGGTTTGGGACTGGGGACCATTGAGTCCTCCAGGTGACTAGAGGTTGGTTTGGGACTGGGGACCATTGAGTCCTCCAGATGACTAGAGGTTGGTTTGGGACTGGGGGTCCCCCAGTTGTTGTGGATGATAGTTGTTAATTGTTGAAGTAATAAACTTTGGGCTTGTCCTGTCACCACGGGGCCAGAGACAGGGCAGAGTCTGTAAAATGACACCCACCACGTCTGACTAGTTGAGACGAGATGAGGTCAGCTGAGGTAAAGAGAGATGTTTCATCAGCATGTTTCATCAACATCTCAGCTTGTTGATAAAGGGCCACTCACGCACGCACGCACACACACACACACACACACACACACACACACACACACACACACACACACACACACACACACACACACACACACACACACACACACACACACACACACACACACACACACACACACACACACACAAACGTAGACAGACGCACACACACACGTAGACAGACACACACACAGCTGTCAGGAGGCTCCCAAAGTTAATTGCGCCCTTGCATGGTCGACTGACAATGCCATGACTTGTCTGGCAGGGTTGGTGGACAGCTTGGTGAATGTCACCTTTCACAGACTTCAGTGTGTGTGTGTGTGTGTGGGGGGGGGGGGGGGGTGTATGATGAGTCATGCTGGGAAGAGGTGATATTATGTTGAGTTGCTGTGTAGACAGGAACAGAGTAAAGGTGGGAGAAGAGGGGAGGATACTTTGTTCAATTTCTTCCATTCCAGCCATTACAATGAGCCCATCCTCCTATAGCTCCTCCCACCAGCCTCCACTGGAGTACAGAGTAGGTATTGACTGGGCTCAGGTGTTTGTTGTCTGATATCCTTGGGGAAATTTTAATAGATCCCTCTCTTGTTCTGTCCCCATAACTCAACTTATCCCTGAGAGCTAGCATTCAAGAAAACTGGAAATACTGCACTCTGTGGTAAGGTGCCCTAGCTGGTCACTGACTCACCAGCCGTACTCCACCATACAACCAGTGTGTGCTTGTGTGCGTGTGTGGTATTGGTACCTCTCTTGCTTCTCTGTGGATCTCTGGCTCAGATCAGATCAATCGTGTTGTCGTCAGAAAGCAGTCTAGCAAGAAAGTAGAGAGAGGAATTCTGGAGATGCATTTGAAGTGTTCAAAGAAGGGACACTAGGACATGTCCAAGGAAGGGACAATAGGAAGTGTCCAAGAAAGGGACACTAGGACGTGTCCAAGGCAGGGACAATAGGAAGTGTCCAAGAAAGGGACACTAGGAAGTGTCCAAGGCAGGGACAATAGGAAGTGTCCAAGGAAGGGACAATAGGAAGTGTCCAAGGAAGCGACAATAGGAAGTGTCCAAGGAAGGGACAATAGGAAGTGTCCAAGGAAGGGACAATAGGAAGTGTCCAAGGAAGGGACAATAGGAAGTGTCCAAGGAAGGGACAATAGGAAGTGTCCAAGGAAGGGACAATAGGAAGTGACCAAGGAAGGGACAATAGGAAGTGTCCAAGGAAGGGACAATAGGAAGTGTCCAAGGAAGGGACAATAGGAAGTGTCCAAGGAAGGGACAATAGAAAGTGTCCAAGGCAGGGAAAATAGAAAGTGTGTATATGTGTTTGGGGGGGGGTTGTATGATGCTGGGATAGGGTGGTATTATGTTGAGTTGCTGTGTGGACAAGAGGAGAGTAAAGGGGAGGGAATAGGGGAGAGGGAAGAAGGGGGGGGGGGGTACGGTGAGTTGGCTGGCTGAGTGGACAGGGAGAGAGTGAAGGGGAGGGAAAAGGGGGGGATACGGTGAGTTGGCTGGCTGAGTGGACAGGGAGAGAGTGAAGGGAGGGAAAAAGGGGGGATACGGTGAGTTGGCTGGCTGAGTGGACAGGGAGAGAGTGAAGGGGAGGGATATGGTGAGTTGGCTGGCTGAGTGGACAGGGAGAGAGTGAAGGGGGGGATACAGTGAGTTGGCTGGCTGATTTGACAGGGAGAGAGTGAAGGTGAGTTGGCTGGCTGAGTGGACAGGGAGAGAGTGAAGGTGAGTTGGCTGGCTGAGTGGACAGGGAGAGAGTGAAGGGGAGGGAAAAAGGGGGGATACGGTGAGTTGGCTGGCTGAGTGGACAGGGAGAGAGTGAAGGGGAGGGAAAAAGGGGGGCTATGGTGAGTTGGCTGGCTGAGTGGACAGGGAGAGAGTGAAGGGGGGGTACGGTGAGTTGGCTGGCTGAGTGGACAGGGAGAGAGTGAAGGGGAGGGATATGGTGAGTTGGCTGGCTGAGTGGACAGGGAGAGAGTGAAGGGGGGGATACGGTGAGTTGGCTGGCTGATTTGACAGGGAGAGAGTGACAGACAGAAAGGTAGAAAGGAGCTCAATACTTTTCAAAGTGAAATCAGTCAGACACAGAATGGACAGAGAGATTGGCGAGGTAAAATTCACCACCAAGAGCATACATTTTGTTTACTAGTGCAAGCGATGTGCTGGTGAGATCATCCTGACTGTAAACACACCAATCTTACTGTCGTTCCAATTCCAGTTAGCTTGTGAAGTTTGTTAGTATTTCAGGAATAACGTTGATTTCTTTCGATCTTGAAAGTCCCATGTATACATGGAGAGATTTTTACTCAGTTTTAATGCTAAGTAGTCTTTTTTTAAATCAGGAATTATACAAGTATATGAATACACACATTGCATTGAACCAAATGACCAGCAGGGGTCACTTCAGGGTAATGTATAAATGGTGCAGATTTATAATGTGTACTTAGACTCCTCTAAAACCCAGTAGTCTAAGGGCACAGCCACAAAGACTCAGCCTCTTTGGCTTGGACTGGGAACAACACATACTTTTTGTGTTTCCTTTCCATCATTATTCGCCCCATCTTTGTACTTTTGCAATCTGCTCGAGATATCTTATTTCTGACTGAAGTCATGTTCATAGTGTCACGATCTGAACAGTGCTGTCCTGCAGCTCAGCTAATATCTCAGTTTCCCAACACAATGCTCGCTGGTCATTTATCTGCCATTGGGGTCAATAATGTCTCCCTCACATTAAGTTGAGGGGAACATTAGATGAAGTTTACCAGGCCCGTATAAGAAACAGTCAAACCATATCCAATGAAAGTTTAAAGTGCACATACACATCTTCAATGTCCTTCACAGAGAAATAAGCACAGTCATGGGAATTGAAAGTGTGTTCTCATGGGGACTTCAGTGAACACCATACCCTGTACCAGAGGGCCCACTTTCCCTGCCTGCTCAGTGTGAAAGACACACAGGGTCTGGTGCTGTGTGGTGAGGAGCTGCAGGCAGGCAACCAGGCAGCCAGGCAGGCAGCCAGGCAGGTAGCCAGGCAGCAAGGCAGACAGCCAGGCAGGCAGCCAGGCAGGTAGCCAGGCAGCAAGGCAGACAGCCAGGCAGGCAGCCAGGCAGCAAGGCAGGCAGGCAGCCAGCCAGCCAGCATTCTCAGGGGACTTGAGTAACATTGTGACAATGTCCCAACCACCTTTACTGCAAAGTCATACACCTGCATCACCTACAGAACTGGTGCTACTGCACACCGTAGTCTCAATGTCTATTTCTTCCTGCCTCACATACACTGCTGTGTGTGGTGTGTGTTTAGGATAAACCTGTGTGTGTGTGTGTGTGTGTGTGTGTGTGTGTGTGTGTGTGTGTGTGTGTGTGTGTGTGTGTGTGTGTGTGTGTGTGTGTGTGTGTGTACGAAACTTCATCTAGATGGAAGGTTTTGAGACAATGTGTTATTGAGAGGTCGTGAGGCAGAAAAAACAAGCAATGTTAAAATGATTAAAATGCATTAAATCACTGTGTCAGAGTGTGTGTGTCTGTGTGTGTGTGTGTTTAAGATAAACCTCTCAGCCTTGTCGTGTTTCTTCGGTGAGATGCTGATAGCACTGCGCCTCAACGAGCAACCATAACTCACTGGAAGTCTACACCACATAAGAGGACATGATCTCCTTCCTAAATAATAGGCAGAGCAGTTGGCATCTTACAACTAAACACGGACGCGCACACGCACACGCACACGCACACACACACGCACACTCACACACAGTCTTGTTTAACTGACCTTGTGGGTACACACAATTCACTCCCATCTAAAATTATATTTGTTAACCCTAACCCTAACCATAATCTTAACCCTAACCTTAACTCCAAAACCTAACCCTAACCTTGAAGCTAACCCTAGCTCCTAAAATGAACCCTAGTTCCTAAACCTAAACCTAGTTCTCACCCTAACACTAATTCTAACCTTAACTCTAAACCACCTAGAAATAGCATTTGACCTTGTGGCGACAAACAAAATGTCCCCAGTTGAGAGAGAGCGAGAGAGAGTGGGGGATCGAGGGAGAGAGGTATGGAGAGAGATGGGATATGAAAGATGATAGAGAGGGGATGTGAGAGAGAGTGGGTGATCGAGAGAGAGTGGGGGATCAAGGGAGAGAGGTATGGAGAGAGATGAGATATGAAAGATGATAGAGAGGGGATGTGAGAGAGAGTGGGTGATCGAGAGAGAGTGGGGGATCAAGGGAGAGAGGTATGGAGAGAGATGAGATATGAAAGATGATAGAGAGGGGATGTGAGAGAGAGAGTGGGGGATCGAGGGAGAGAGGTATGGAGAGAGATGAGATATGAAAGATGATAGAGAGGGGATGTGAGAGAGAGAGAGAGTGGGGGATCGAGGGAGAGAGGTATGGAGAGAGATGGGATATGAAAGATGATAGAGAGGGGATGTGAGAGAGAGAGAGAGTGGGTGATCGAGAGAGAGGGGTATGGAGAGAGATGGGATATGAAAGATTATAGAAAGGGGATGTGAGAGAGAGAGAGATGGAGAGAGATGGGGGATCGAGAGAGAGAGAGAGAGTGGGTGATTGAAAGAGAGAGAGAGGTATGGAGAGAGATGGGATATGAAAGATTATAGAGAGGGTATGTGAGAGAGAGAGCGAGAGAGAGAGAGAGAGAGATGGAGAGAGAGAGGTAAAGTGATAGAAGGGATATGAGAGATGTGATAGAGGGTGTATGAGAGTCAGGAAGGTTAATGAGTGCTGGAGGCAACTAGGTGGATGACTGACAGGTTCAGGGAAACACTCTCAGATTCATAAAAATCTAATCACTTCTAACAGAAACAATAATAGACATCACAGGACTGTTTGGGCTGTGGTGTAGTGTAGGGAGCCATCAGTGTTGTCTATAATAGACATATCACAGGACTGTTTGGGCTGTGGTGTAGTGTAGGGAGCCATCAGTGTTGTCTATAATAGACATATCACAGGACTGTTGGGGCTGTGGTGTAGTGTAGGGAGCCATCAGTGTTGTCTGACACTTCATCCTACTGGGACACATTCCGTTGACTTTTAGACTAGCAGGATCTTTGCATTCTGTCCCTGAACACACAACTCAGTCTTTTGGGCCTGCTGCTCTGCTGCTCTCCTGTGTGCGTGTTTGTGTGTGTGTATGTGTGTGTGTGCTCCTCTCCTGTGGGATTAATCAATCTATATGACTGGGGTCTTATTGAGATGTATAGAATGACTGAGCTGTTATCGCAACAAAGCCAAGATGGGAGCAGCCTAGACTAAATACATCCATTCTGTTTTGAAGCATTTTTACACACGCACACACACACACACACACACACACACACACACACACACACACACACACACACACACACACATTACGATTGTGAATGATGTCAAAGTCCTGTCCCAGCTGGGAAGGACTAATCAAATGAATCAAATGTAATTGTATTCGTCACATGCTGCGTTAACAATGACAGTGAAAGACTTACTTGCGGGTCCTTTCCAACAACGCAGAGAGAAAATAGAGAATTAATAGAAAAGTTACAAATAATAATTTTATAATAAATACGCAATGAGTAATGATAACTTGGCTATATACAAGGGGTACCTGTAATGAGTCGATATGCAGGGATACGAGGTAATTGAGGTAGATACAGTTGAAGTCGGAAGTTTACATGTCCTTAGACAAATACGTTTAAACTCAGTTTTTCACAATTCCTGACATTTAATCAGAGTAAAAATTCCTTGTATTAGGTCAGTTAGGATCACCACTTTATTTTAAGAATGTGAAATAACGGTAGAGAGAATGATTTATTTCAGTTTTTCTTTCTTTCATCACATTCCCAGTGGGTCAGAAGTTTACATACACTCAATTAGTATTTGGTAGCATTGCCTTTAAATTGTTTAACTTGGGTCAAACGTTTTGGGGAGCCTTCCACAAGCTTCCCATGTTGAGTTGGGTGAATTTGGCCCATTCCTCCTGACAAGAGCTGGTGTAACTGAGTCAGGATTATAGGCCTCCTTGCTCGCACATGCTTTTTCAGATCTGCCCACACATTTTCTATAGGATTGAGGTCAGGGCTTTGTGATGGCCACTCCAATACCTTGACTCTGTTGTCCTTAAGCCATTTTGCCACAACTTGGAAGAATGCTTGGGGGTCATTGTCCATTTGGAAGACCCATTTGCGACCCAGCTTTAACTTCCTGACTGATGTCTTGAGATGTTGCTTCAATATATCCACATAATTGTCCTACTTCATGATGCCATCTATTTTGTGAAGTGCACTAGTCCCTCCTGCAGCAAAGCACCCCTACAACATGATGATGCCACCCCCGTGCTTCAAGGTTGGGATGGTGTTCTTGGGCTTGCAAGCCTCCCCCTATTTCCTCCAAACATAACGATGGTCAGTATGGCCAAACAGTTCTATTTTGGTTTCATCAGACCAGATGACTTTTCACCAAAAGGTACGATCTTTGTCCACATGTGCAGTTGCAAACCTTAGTCTGGCTTTTTTTACGGCAGGTTTCGGAGCAGTGGCTTCTTCCTTGCTGAGCGGCCTTTCAAGTTATGTCGATATAGGACTCGTTTTACTGTGGATATAAATACTTTTGTACCAGCATCTTCACAAGGTCCTTTGCTGTTGTTCTGGGATTGATTTGCACTTTTCGCACCAAAGTACGTTCATCTCTAGGAGTCAGAACGCGTCTCCTTCCTGAGCGGTATGATGGCTGAGTGGTCCCATGGTGTTTGTACTTGCGTGCTATTTCTTGTACAGATGAACGTGGCACCTTCAGGCATTTGGAAATTGCTCCCAAGGATGAACCAGACTTGTGGAGGTTTACAATTTATTTACTGAGGTCTTGGCTGATTTCTTTTGATTTTCCCATGATGTCAAGCAAAGAGGCACTGAGTTTGAAGGTAGGCCATAAAATACATCCACAGGTACACTTCTACTTGGCTAAAATTATGTCAATTAGCCTATCAGAAGCTTCTAAAGCCATGACATTATTTTCTGGAATTTTCAAAGCTATTTAAAGGCACAATCAACTTAGTGTATGTACACTTCTGACCCACTGGAATTGTGATACAGTGAATGTTAAGTGAAATAATCTGTCTGTAAACAATTGTTGGAAAATTACTTGTGTCATACAAAGTAGATGTCCTAATCGACTTGCCAAAACTATACAGTGGGGCAAAAAAGTATTTGGTCAGTCACCAATTGTGCAAGTTCTCCCACTTAAAAATATGAGAGAGGTCTGTAATTTTCATCATAGGTTCACGTCAACTATGACAGACAAAATGAGAAAAAAAATCTAGAAAATCACATTGTAGGATTTTTAATGTATTTCTTTGCAAATTATGGGGGAAAATAAGTATTTGGTCACCTACAAACAAGCAAGATTTCTGTCACTCACAGACCTGTAACTTCTTCTTTAAGAGGCTTGTCTGTCCTCCACTCGTTACCTGTATTAACGGCACCTGTTTGAACTTGTTATCAGTATAAAAGACACCTGTCCACAACTCAAACAGTCCCACTCCAAACTCCACTATGGCCAAGACCAAAGATCTGTCAAAGGACACCAGAAACAAAATTGTAGACCTGCACCAGGCTGGGAAGACTGAATCTGCAATAGGTAAGCAGCTTGGTTTGAAGAAATCAACTGTGGGAGCAATTATTAAGAAATGGAAGACTTACAAGACCACTGATAATCTCCCTTGATCTGGGGCTCCATGCAAGATCTCACCCCGTGGGGTCAAAATGATCACAAGAACGGTGAGCAAAAATCCCAGAACCACACAGGGTGAATGACCTGGAGAGAGCTGGGACCAAAGTAACAAAGCCTACCATCAGTAACACACTACGCCGCCAGGGACTCAAATCCTGCAGTGTCCCCCAGCTTAAGCCAGTACATGTCCAGGCCCGTCTGAAGTTTGCTAGAGAGCATTTGGATGATCCAGAAGAAGATTGGGAGAATGTCATATGGTCAGATGAAACCAAAATATAACTTTTTGGTAAAAACTCAAGAAGACAAAGAATGCTGAGTTGCATCCAAAGAACACCATACCTACTGTGAAGCATGGGGGTGGAAACATTATGCTTTGGGGCTGTTTTTCTGCAAAGGGACCAGGACGACTGATCCGTGTAAAGGAAAGAATGAATGGGGCCTGTATCATGAGATTTTGAGTGAAAACCTCCTTCCATCAGCAAGGGCATTGAAGATGAAACGTGGCTGGGTCTTTCAGCATGACAATGATCCCAAACACATCACCCGGGCAACGAAGGAGTGGCTTCGTAAGAAGCATTTCAAGGTCCTGGAGTGGCCTAGCAAGTCTCCAGATCTCAACCCCATAGAAAATCTTTGGAGGGAGTTGAAAGTCCGTGTTGCCCAGCAACAGCCCCAAAACATCACTGCTCTAGAGGAGATCTGCATGGAGGAATGGGCCAAAATACCAGCAACAGTGTGTGAAAACCTTGTGAAGACTTACAGAAAACGTTTGACCTCTGTCATTGCCAACAAAGGGTATATAACAAACTATTGAGATACACTTTTGTTATTGACCAAATACTTATTTTCCACCATAATTTGCAAATAAATTCATTAAAAATCGTACAATGTGATTTTCTGGATTTTTTTTCTCATTTCGTCTGTCATAGTTGAAGTGTACCTATGATGAAAATTACAGGCCTTGCACAATTGGTGGCTGACTAAATACTTTTTTGCCCCACTGTAGCTTGTTAACAAGACATTTGTGGAGTGGTTGAAAAACAATTTTTAATGACTCCAACCTAAGTGTGAGTAAACTTGTGACTTCAACTGTATGAACATATAACTAGGAATAAAGTGACTAGGCATCAGGATAGATAATAAACATTTGCAACAGCATATGTCATTAGTCAAAAAGGGTCAATGCAGATAGTCCGGGTATCTATTTGGTTAACTATTTAACTAATTATTTAGCAATCTTATTGCTTTGGGGTAGAACCTGTTCAAGGTCCTGTTGGTTCCAGACTTGGTGCATCGGTACCCCTTGCTCTGCGGTAGCAGAGAGAATAGTCTATGACTTTGGTGACTGGAGTCCTGAAAATTCTTAGGGCCTTCCTCTGACATCGCCTTGTATAGAGGTGCTGAATGACAGGGAGCTCGGCCTGCGGTCAGAGGCCAAAACGTGGCCATACCAAGCAGTGATGCAGCCAGTCAAGATGCTCTCAGTGGTGTAGCTGTAGAACTTGTTGAGGATCTGATGTCAAATCTTTTTAGCTTCCCGAGGGGGGAGAGGAGTTGTCCTGCCCTCTTCATGACTGTGTTGGTGTGTGTGGACCATGATAGATCCTTAGTGGTATGGACGCAGATGAACTTGAAGCTCTTGACCACTCCACTTCAGCCCTGTGGATGTGAATGGGGGCGTGCTTGGCCCTCCGTTACCTGTAGTCCACGATCAGCTCCTTGGTCTTACTGTCGGTGAGAAAGATGTTGTTGTTCTGGCACCACACTGCCAGGTCTCTGACCTCCTCCCTGTATGCTATCTCATCATCGTCGGTGATCAGGCTTACCACCGTCATGTCGTCAGCAAACTTAATGATGGTGTTGGAGTCATGCGCTGCCCCACAGTCGTGGGTGAACAGGGAGTACAGGAGAGGACTGTGTTAGCAAAACAGTCCTATAGTTTAGCATCCGCTTCATCGGACCACTTCTGTATTGGGCACATCACTGGTACTTCCTGTTTGAGTTTTTGCTTGTAAGCAGGAATCAGGAGGATAGATTTATGATCAGATTTGCCAAATGGAGGCTGAGGGAGAGCTTTGTATATGTTTGGGTGTGGAGTAAAGGTGATCTAGAGAGTTTTCTCCACTAGTTGCACAGGTGACATGATGGTAGAAAATAGTTAAAATGTATTTCAGTTTCCCTGCATTAAAGTCACCGGCTACTATGAGCGCAGCCTCACTTTCTTGTTTGCTTATACATCTTGTTGAGTGTAGTCTTAGTGCCAGCATCGGTTCGTGCTCAGTGTGTATGTGTGTGTGTGTGTGTGTGTGTGTGTGTGTGTGTGTGTCAGTGACTGTCAAGCAAATAACTTCCAGTCTCACGGTAATTGACCGTTAATTAACATAAACACATTTAGAATCTCCTGGCTTCTACACATAGCCTACAAGCTAGTAATAAAATATAGCCTACATCTTCACAACAAATCCATTATTTATTTTAGACAGGTCTAAAGAAACATGATGTGAAGGAAATGTAGTCTATCTATTTCAGAAGAACTGAATAGCACCCTCTGAGTTGTCCTTATGTTAGGTCCTGACCTGGCTATGCCATATGTCGATGGGTTACGCTATGTGTGTGTGTTCCGTGTGTATGTGTGTGTGTGTGTGTGTGTGTACACCTAAGACTGTGGCTCTTCACTTATTAATGTTGACACTGCTCTGCTCTCTGCCAGAAAAGCCAAGGTGTAAGAAGACACACATAACACACATAAATTATTGACCGGAGCACACCACACACACACTCAATCTCTCTCGCTCTCGCTGTCACACTCACTCTCTCCCTTGCTCTCTTTCAATTCAATTCAATTCCATTCAATTTTAGGGCTATATTGGCATGGAAAACATATGTTTACATTGCCAAAGAAAGTGAAAAAGATCATTAACAAAAGTGGAATAAACAATAAAAATGAACAGTAAACTTTCTCACTCCCCCTTACCTTTTTTTATCTAGTCAAGTCAGTTAAGGACAAATTCTTATTTTCAATGACGGTCTAGGAACAGTGGGTTAACAGTGTTCAGGGGAAGAACAACACTTTCTTACCTTGTCAGTTCGGTGATTTGACCTTGCAACCTTTCTGTTACAAGTCCAACACCCTAACCACTAGGCTGATTGAGCAGGTCCAACACCTTAACCACTAGGCTGATTGAACA
>NC_092162.1:64022420-64033578 GCF_045791955.1 Oncorhynchus clarkii lewisi
GAGAGGGGAAAGGAGGGCAGGAGAGAATGAGGGGATGGGGGGATGGAGACAGGGACATTTTGGAGAGCTGAAGAGCAGATGTAGAAAAGGGAAGACTACAGATTGACACAGAGGGAATAAGTACGGCTGTGGTGGTCACAATTTTGTCAGCTGGTGATTGTCAAGCATAACTGCCAGTCTCACGGTAAATTACCGTTAATTAACATAAACACATTCAGCATCTCCTGGCTTCTACACATAGCCTACAAGCCTCGTAACAAAATATAGCCTACACCTTCACAATAAATCCATTATTTATTATTTATTTATAATATGAAGAAAATGTAGTCTGTTTCAGAAGAACAGAAGAACAGATAAGCATACTCTGAGCTGTCCTCATGTTAGGTCTTGATCTGTGTGTCTGTGGGCTGCGCTAGTTCTGGCTGTTCCATATGTCTGTGGGCTGCGCTAGTTCTGGCTGTTCCATATGTCTGGGGGCTGCGCTAGTTCTGGCTGTTCCATATGTCTGTGGGCTGCGCTAGTTCTGGCTGTTCCATGTGTCTGTGGGCTGCTCTAGTTCTGGCTGTTCCATGTGTCTGTGGGCTGCGCTAGTTCTGGCTGTTCCATGTGTCTGTGGGCTGCGCTAGTTCTGGCTGTTCCATGTGTCTGTGGGCTGCGCTAGTTCTGACTGTTCCATATGTCTGTGGGCTGCGCTAGTTCTGGCTGTTCCATATGTCTGTGGGCTGCGCTAGTTCTGGCTGTTCAATATGTCTGTGGGCTGCGCTAGTTCTGGCTGTTCCATATGTCTGTGGGCTGCGCTAGTTCATTTAGCAGACACGATTTTCTTAGAATTCCGTGGCATTATTTTGTATTATTTTATATTATGAAGAAAGCAATTGAACAAAGCTGAATAAAATAGAAAGGATTTTTTCTCCAAATGATTTGAGGGAGTGAGCACATGCATTCTGTGTTGAGCTGAAACAGGTAGTCCTATATGCTTAATTTATAGTGATTTATGTTAGTTGTGATACAAATGTTGGACTATATGTTTAGATTTTTAATACATTCTAAAGCTGCATGATGAGAGACTAATGATGATTTGAAAAAAGTTGCATGAACGGCATGAGCTCTGCTTTGTTGTTTTGTGCAGGCTGCACACACTTCATCAGTCTCTCATTCACAATTTGACAAGCAGCTGTTGATGCAACCCCTTTGTGTCGCTGTAATGTTTTTATTTGTTCATGCCAGCCAGGTAGGCTATACTCTTGTTGTAAAAAGAAGCAATGTGCTTAATACCAGGAAAGTTGATTAATGAATATAGTTGGCCTACTAGCCTACAGAAATCTGACGGGATCCTCATTTTTTAAATAGAAACCATCACTCTGTTAGCCTATAGAAATCTGATGGGATCCTCATCTTTTTAATAGAGGCCATCACTCTGTTAGCCTATAGAAATCTGATGGGATGTGTGTGTGTGTGTGTGTGTGTGTGTGTGTGTGTGTGTGTGTGTGTGTGTGTGTGTGCGCATCTCTCTACGTGAGGAGAGTCCACTTTGTGGCAGTAGGTTCTACAGTACTTTAAAGCATGTGTAATACTAGTGTCTATCCCATCACAATAACCATGTTCCCTCCACTACCTGTGATAAGATACTGTAGCTATAGTCTACCTCTTCATGGCTGGCATCTCAGAGCCACCTCAGGTCATAAATCTTGTTGTGTAAATACTAAATCATGTATAGTGTTCAGGCCCGGCTCGTTAGTCATCCGCAGTGAAATATGGAGCCAGTTTCTGTGTGCAAGAAACACTGCTCTGCTGGTTCAACTGAGCGGACAGGGGTTGACGACCGACTGCCTTTAAAAAGTAACGAATCCCTTTGAATATGGCCTATGTGGTATTGATATGAGTCAGAAACAGTTATTCTAGTGTCAAACTTGACTACAAAGTGTAAATAGGATAATTTTGGTCTCATCTAAAACAGAGTTTGGAACATCCGTGTGTCACAATTGGTAAATGAAGGTTGGGTTTTGATTTGACGATGTACATTTGCCCACTAACTTGAGATGAACAGCTGCAGTGATTGCTCTCTATCCAGTAGCACAGACAGGAGACAGACCTGCCTTACATAAGACAACACGTCTCACATTTTTTTACTTGAGAAATACTGCACCAAACACCTTAGTTAGATACACAAGCTTGCAACTAAAACATCCTCGGCAAAAACGGCAGATTTCTTGAGTTATTAATTCTGGAGACTTTGAGGAAGTGAAATAGGCTTCCACATCTACAGAGTCTCATGAGGGACAAACGTCATTAAACACACACACACACACACACACACACACACACACACACACACACACACACACACACACACACACACACACACACACACACACACACACACACACACACACACAGGGTTCAAAGAGAGGCAGAGCTCAGGGGAAATCATAACAAGAGGTACCTAGGAAAGTGGTGACCAGGTTGGAAGGTAAACTCATTCAGATTTAGTCAAATAAAAGCAATCAGAGCCATCTGGACTGATCAGGGGATCCGTAACAACCTCACCCACCCTGAGCATCAAGGTTAACTAGGAGGAATGGGAGTATACTGATGTTCCCAACACACTCTGGGAGCATGAAGCAGGAGGTAGACTCTTCCTTTATTTGCTTGGGAACATTTCCCTTGATGTCCAGTACTTGTATGTTCTATGCCTTCTCTTACAGTCCTATCAAGGTGTCATTACAGAGAAGAATGAGCAGGTCGACTAAATTGTATTCATTTTTTTTTTCCTCTCTCTCTCTTCTGTTCTTTCATGTCTTTTCCTATTCCCCCTCTCTTTCCCACACTCCTCTCCCATTCCCCCTCTCTTTCCCACACTCCTCTCACATTCCCCCTCTCTTTCCCACACTCCTCTCCCATTCCCCCTCTCTTTCCCACACTCCTCTCCCATTCCCCCTCTCTTTCCCACACTCCTCTCCCATTCCCTCTCTCTTTCCCACACTCCTCTCCCATTCCCCCTCTTTTTCCCACACTCCTCTCCCATTCCCCCTCTCTTTCCCACACTCCTCTCCCATTCCCCCTCTCTTTCCCACACTCCTCTCCCATTCCCCCTCTCTTTCCCACACTCCTCTCCCATTCCCTCTCTCTTTCCCATACTCCTCTCCCATTCCCCCTCTCTTTCCCACACTCCTCTCCCATTCCCCCTCTCTTTCCCACACTCCTCTCCCATTCCCCCTCTCTTTCCCACACTCCTCTCCCATTCCCTCTCTCTTTCCCACACTCCTCTACCATTCCCCCTCTCTTTCCCACACTCCTCTCCCATTCCCCCTCTCTTTCCCACACTCCTCTACCATTCCCCCTCTCTTTCCCACACTCCTCTCCCATTCCCCCTCTCTTTCCCACAATCCTCTCCCATTCCCCCTCTCTTTCCAACACTCCTCTCCCATTCCCCCTCTCTTTCCCACACTCCTCTCCCATTCCCTCTCTCTTTCCCACACTCCTCTACCATTCCCCCTCTCTTTCCCACACTCCTCTCCCATTCCCCCTCTCTTTCCCACACTCCTCTACCATTCCCCCTCTCTTTCCCACACTCCTCTCCCATTCCCCCTCTCTTTCCCACAATCCTCTCCCATTCCCCCTCTCTTTCCAACACTCCTCTCCCATTCCCCCTCTCTTTCCCACACTCCTCTCCCATTCCCCCTCTCTTTTCCACACTCCTCTCCCATTCCCTCTCTCTTTCCCACACTCCTCTCCCATTCCCTCTCTCTTTCCCACACTCCTGTCCCATTTCCCCTCTCTTTCCCACACTCCCCCCCACCTGTTGAGGGCTCGTTAAGTCATGCTCCCAGTGTTTGACAGTCAGAACAAGTGAAGCTCAGCATGCTACCGCCATAACATCAAGCTACAGAGCGTTCCAAACTGAGCACGCTCCAAACATCGCTGCAGTAATCGTCTGCACCAACAGGGGTCCAAGAAGCAGCGGTTGGTTGTCAGGGCAACAGACACAGGAAGTTCTTCACAGCTGTTTGGTGACCAGAGGAGAGGAGATCAAGGCCTTTTAACAATTAGATTTACTCAACTCCTGCGTCCTCTCTCCTCCGTCCTCTCTCCTCCGTCCTCTCTCCTCCGTCCTCTCTTACCTCCTGCGTCCTCTCTCCTCCGTCCTCTCTCACCTCCTGCGTCCTCTCACCTCCGTCCTCTCTCCTCCGTCCTCTCTCAACTCCTGCGTCCTCTCTCCTCCGTCCTCTCTCCTCCGTCCTCTCTCCTCTGTCCTCTCTCACTTCCTGCGTCTTCTCTCCTCCATCCTCTCTCCTCCGTCCTCTCTCCTCTGTCCTCTCTCACCTCCTGCGTCTTCTCTCCTCCATCCTCTCTCCTCTGTCCTCTCTCACCTCCTGCATCTTCTCTCCTCCATCCTCTCTCCTCCGTCCTCTCTCCTCCGCCCTCTCTCCTCCGTCCTCTCTCACATCCTGCGTCCTCTCTCCTCCGTCCTCTCTCCTCTGTCCTCTCTCACTTCCTGCGTCTTCTCTCCTCCATCCTCTCTCCTCCGTGCTCTCTCCTCTGTCCTCTCTCACCTCCTGCGTCTTCTCTCCTCCATCCTCTCTCCTCTGTCCTCTCTCACCTCCTGTGTCTTCTCTCCTCCGTCCTCTCTCCTCCGTCCTCTCTCCTCCGTCCTCTCTCCTCCGTCCTCTCTCACCTCCTGCGTCCTCTCTCCTGCGTCTTCTCTCCTCCGTCCTCTCTCCTCTGTCCTCTCTCACCTCCTCCGTCCTCTCTCCTCCATCCTCTCTCCTCCGTCCTCTCTCCTCTGTCCTCTCTCACTTCCTGCGTCTTCTCTCCTCCATCCTCTCTCCTCTGTCCTCTCTCCTCTGTCCTCTCTCACCTCCTGCGTCTTCTCTCCTCCATCCTCTCTCCTCCGTCCTCTCTCCTCTGTCCTCTCTCACCTCCTGCGTCTTCTCTCCTCCATCCTCTCTCCTCTGTCCTCTCTCACCTCCTGCGCCTTCTCTCCTCCATCCTCTCTCCTCCGTCCTCTCTCCTCCGTCCTCTCTCACCTCCTGCGTCCTCTCTCCTCCGTCCTCTCTCCTCTGTCCTCTCTCACTTCCTGCGTCTTCTCTCCTCCATCCTCTCTCCTCCGTCCTCTCTCCTGTGTCCTCTCTCACCTCCTGCGTCTTCTCTCCTCCATCCTCTCTCCTCTGTCCTCTCTCACCTCCTGCGTCTTCTCTCCTCCGTCCTCTCTCCTCCGTCCTCTCTCACCTCCTGCGTCCTCTCCCCTGCATCTTCTCTCCTCCGTCCTCTCTCCTCTGTCCTCTCTCACCTCCTGCATCCTCTCTCCTCCATTCTCCCTCCTCCGTCCTCTCTCCTCTGTCCTCTCTCACCTCCTCCATTCTCTCTCCTCCGTCCTCTCTCCTCTGTCCTCTCTCACCTCCTGCGTCCTCTCTCCTCCATCCTCTGTCCTCTCTCCTCTGTCCTCTCTCACCTCCTCCGTCCTCTCTCCTCCATCCTCCATCCTCTCTCCTCCGTCCTCTCTCCTTCATCCTCTCTCACCTCCTTTTGAAAAAGCTCAAAGTTAGTCGAGGAGAGTTACTGTGGATGGAAATGTGCTTACTTGAAATGAGACGTACATTCACCATGCTTGTCATTAGGCAAATTACCTTTAGAGTGGTGGATCCCATAATAAATTACCTTTAGAGGGGTGGATCCCATAATAAAAGACCTTTAGAGTGGTGGATCCCATAATAAATTACCTTTAGAGTGGTGGATCCCATAATAAATTACCTTTAGAGTGGTGGATCCCATAATAAATTACCTTTAGAGTGGTGGATCCCAAAATAAATGACCTTTAGAGTGGTGGATCCCAAAATAAATTGTCTTTAGAGTGATGGATCCCAAAATAAATGACCTTTAGAGGGGTGGATCCCAAAATAAATATGGAAAGTGATCAAAACAAATGAAGTTAGTTGTGCAAGACATGTTATAGATAAAACAATCAGTAGAATTGTAACGGCGTTCTTCGTTTGTTGAAAGAGAGGACCGAAATGCAGCGTGGTGGTTACTCATGTTCTTTAATGAATGAATGACGATACATGAAATAACTAATAAATACGAAAACAACAAACGGAACGTGAAACCTAATACAGCCTATCTGGTGAACACTACACAAAGACAGGAACAATCACCCACAAACACACAGTGAAACCCAGGCTACCTAAATATGGTTCCCAATCAGAGACAATGACGAACACCTGCCTCTGATTGAGAACCATATCAGGCCGAACATAGAACTGGACAAACTAGACATGTAACATAGAATGCCCACTCAGATCACACCCTGACCAACCAAAACATAGAAATATACAAAGTAAACTATGGTCAGGGTGTGACAAGAATATTGTTTTTAAACTTGTGTATGTTTTTCTCATCTGACAAAACTAAAACTGATTCAAAGGGGGTCTGGCAGATTACAAAACTCTTTCGAGGTAGGATACACAGGTTGTATCCTTGAATGAAGGTGGCTGTCGCAACAAGCTCTCACAGTCTCATGTCAGAATTAGACGTTCATCCATGTTTCTCAAAGATAACACTTCAAAATTGTTCCAAATGTCAAATTTCAAAGTGTTTGGTTACTTATCTGTATTGTTCCAAGGTTAAGTTTAGGCATTAACTCCAAATAAAAAAAGACCTTCTATCACTGTATTTGAACATGCATCCTTTGAAGTCAGGTGCTTACACCTACTTTATCTGACATCCCCATCCACAATGCCTTAGCAAACCAAGTCCTACTAGAAGGGTAACAGTGCTCACTTTTGCCCCTAGTGGCTGGTTTCCCAACGTCCTCAGCTATGGATGGACATCGAATACGGACTTGTATCACGGGTGACCTGCCTGGGCTATTGAGGAGGGGAGGACACTCTTCCGTTCGTCTACCAACAAATTGACACATTCCTCGACCACTCATAGGTTTCCGGTCACGGAGGAGAGAGGACAGAGAAGAGAGGACGGAGGACGGAGGACGATCCTTTGCCAGAACGAGAATCTCCCCAAGAGAGGGTAAGAAAGGAGAGGTGAGGAGAAGAGAGGGGATGGGAAAAAGAGGAGGGGAGAGGAGATGAGGGTAGAGGAGAGGGGATGAGGTAGAGGAGAGGGGATGAAGGGTAGAGGAGAGGGGGTGAAGTGTAGAGGAGAGGGAATGAGGGTAGAGGAGACGGGATGAGGGTAGAGGAGAGCGGATGAGGGTAGAGGAAAGGGGATGAGGTAGAGGAGAGGCGATGAGGGTAGACGAGAAGGGATGAAGATAGTAGGCAACAACATATCCACCCCACTGATCCTCAACACTGGGGCCCCACAAGGGTGCGTTCTGAGCCCTCTCCTGTACTCCCTGTTCACCCACGACTGCGTGGCCACGCACGCCTCCAACTCAATCATCAAGTTTGCGGACGACACAACAGTGGTAGGCTTGATTACCAACAACGACGAGACGGCCTACAGGGAGGAGGTGAGGGCCCTCGGATTGTGGTGTCAGGAAAATAACCTCACACTCAACGTCAACAAAACTAAGGAGATGATTGTGGACTTCAGGAAACAGCAGAGGGAACACCCCCCTATCCACATTGATGGAACAGTAGTGGAGAGGGTAGTAAGTTTTAAGTTCCTCGGCGTACACATCACAGACAAACTGAATTGGTCCGCCAACACAGACATCATTGTGAAGAAGGCGCAGCAGCGCCTCTTCAACCTTAGGAGGCTGAAGAAATTCGGCTTGTCACCAAAAGCACTCACAAACTTCTACAGATGCACAATCGAGAGCATCCTGTCGGGCTGTATCACCGCCTGGTACGGCAACTGCTCCGCCCACAACCGTAAGGCTCTCCAGAGGGTAGTGAGGTCTGCACAACGCATCACCGGGGGCAAACTACCTGCCCTCCAGGACACCTACACCACCCGATGTCACAGGAAGGCCATAAAGATCATCAAGGACAACAACCACCCGAGCCACTGCCTGTTCACCCCGGCTTGTGAGTTACTTCTCATCAGAATGTCTATTTTTGGATAATACTGTTGGCCGGTTGCAGTTATGATGTAAATATATCACTAGCCACTTTAAACAATGCTACCTTATATAATGTTACTTACCCTACATTATTCATCTCATATGCACACGTATATACTGTACTCTATATCATCTACTGCATCTTTATGTAATACATGTATCACTAGCCACTTTAACTATGCCACTTTGTTTACATACTCATCTCATATGTATATACTGTACTCAATACCATCTACTGTATCTTGCCTATGCCGCTCTGTACCATCACTCATTCATACATCTTTATGTACATATTCTTTATCCCCTTACACTTGTGTCTATAAGGTAGTAGTTTTGGAATTGTTAGCTAGATTACTTGTCGGAACTAGAAGCACAAGCATTTCGCTACACTCGCATTAACATCTGCTAACCATGTGTATGTGACAAATAACATTTGATTTGATTTGATTTGATGAGGCAAACAGAGAGAAGGAGTCAATCGAGTCAAGTCCAAGCACAGTTGGAAATGAGTCAAATCACAACATAATTATAGACAGCAGTGGACCCTGTTAGTTTGTTTCAGCGTTGCTGCTCCACATTCTTGACAGCACTGATTAGGGTTGTAATAGCCTGTCTCTTCTATTTTAAGACCCTTCCAGAATCAGCTGCTGATGAGACTTCAGACACCTGTGATCAATTTATTTCAATTTCCTCTCATTTGCTCACATCTGTCTTCCTCTCAGTGTAAAACGACAAATGCCATATCATCAGCATTAAAATGCAGTAATTTAACGGTGGTCACCGAGGTCCGGAGAGCGACACTTAAAATGTATAAAATGTTCTCGCTTTCAGAATGTGCAAAATAAAATTCTCTCTCCATTGTTTTTGGAATTTTCTATCCTCTCTGACTGTCTAACTTTCGTTTTGCTGAGTATTAGAACGATGGAAAGAGTGAAAAGACTTCAAATGTACGTCCATAATTTCAACACAGTTTACATTTGGTTTTAGTCATTTCAATGTCGATTAAGATTATTGTAATTTTTTTAATGAATAGTTTTCACTCCAGCCACCTGCAGGCCGGATAGAGTGGGCTCAAGGGCCGCATGTTTGACCCCCCCTGACCTAAATGATCTCTAATGGCTCTGTGGTGTTATGCTTTATGGGTTGAGAGAAGCCTTATTACAAAGAGACTGCCATCTGTAGGTAAGCCTACAGCAGGTAAGTGGTTCTGAGTGCTCTACCATTTAATTTCCATAAACCTACTGAATATACATTCTTCCACCACCATCAGACTTGCATGGGACTGCTATCATAGAATGACATAAATGTATCTCTATGATTACAGATGTAGGATCTTCATTTGATCACTCTTTTGTTCTACTTACAAATTTAGCAAAAAAAAAATGTATAACCCCCTACATATGTTTTTACATGAATTATATTTCAGAGGTACTGTCAGTCAGGAGGATTCCAGCCCCACAAACACAATAACAGTGTTATAGGCTGGCTCTTAGTGATTCAGGAGCCATGTCCTACCTCTTCGTCAGACATGGGGCCAAGCTGACTACAGTATAGACAGTCTGGGGAAGATATTACAGTAGCTAGAGAAGAAAGGCACACATGGGCCATTTATCTGTTTGAAAATATACATAAGTCCATTTGAAGGGCTCGTCAATGGTACTTCAAAGGCTGAATGTATAAGGCCTCTTAACCTTTTACACACCAACCCTCCATGGGTAGCTGTTGAATAGAGAGGAGAGGGTAGCTGTTGAATAGAGAGGAGAGGGTAGCTGTTGAATAGAGAGGAGAGAGTAGCTGTTGAATAGAGAGGAGAGGGTAGCTGTTGAATAGAGAGGAGAGGGTAGCTGTTGAATATAGGGGAGAGGGTAGCTGTTGAATAGAGAGGAGAGGGTAGCTGTTGAATAGAGAGGAGAGAGTAGCTGTTGAATAGAGAGGAGAGGGTAGCTGTTGAATAGAGAGGAGAGGGTAGCTGTTGAATAGAGAGGAGAGGGTAGCTGTTGAATAGAGAGGAGAGGGTAGCTGTTGAATAGAGAGGAGAGGGTAGCTGTTGAATAGAGAGGAGAGGGTAGCTGTTGAATAGAGAGGAGATGGTAGCTGTTGAATAGAGAGGAGAGAGTAGCTGTTGAATAGAGAGGAGAGGGTAGCTGTTGAATAGAGAGGAGAGGGTAGCTGTTGAATAGAGAGGAGAGGGTAGCTGTTGAATAGAGAGGAGATGGTAGCTGTTGAATAGAGAGGATAGAGTAGCTGTTGAATAGAGAGGAGAGGGTAGCTGTTGAATAGAGAGGAGAGGGTAGCTGTTGAATAGAGAGGAGAGAGTAGCTGTTGAATAGAGAGGAGAGGGTAGCTGTTGAATAGAGAGGAGATGGTAGCTGTTGAATAGAGAGGAGAGAGTAGCTGTTGAATAGAGAGGAGAGGGTAGCTGTTGAATAGAGAGGAGAGGGTAGCTGTTGAATAGAGAGGAGAGGGTAGCTGTTGAATAGAGAGGAGATGGTAGCTGTTGAATAGAGAGGAGAGAGTAGCTGTTGAATAGAGAGGAGAGGGTAGCTGTTGAATAGAGAGGAGAGGGTAGCTGTTGAATAGAGAGGAGAGGGTAGCTGTTGAATAGAGAGGAGAGAGTAGCTGTTGAATAGAGAGGAGAGGGTAGCTGTTGAATAGCCTCGGCTGGTGTTTCAGTATTCAGATGCTGTCCTGTGACGGCTGAGCCTCGGCTGGTGTTTCAGTATTCAGATGCTGTCCTGTGACGGCTGAGCCTCGGCTGGTGTTTCAGTATTCAGATGCTGTCCTGTGACGGCTGAGCCTCGGCTGGTGTTTCAGTATTCAGATGCTGTCCTGTGACAGCTGAGCGTCGGCTGGTGTTTCAGTATTCAGATGCTGTCCTGTGACAGCTGAGCGTCGGCTGGTGTTTCAGTATTCAGATGCTGTCCTGTGACAGCTGAGCGTCGGCTGGTGTTTCAGTATTCAGATGCTGTCCTGTGACGGCTGAGCCTCGGCTGGTGTTTCAGTATTCAGATGCTGTCCTGTGACGGCTGAGCCTCGGCTGGTGTTTCAGTATTCAGATGCTGTCCTGTGACGGCTGAGCCTCGGCTGGTGTTTCAGTATTCAGATGCTGTCCTGTGACAGCTGTCCTGTGACTGA